>NC_133389.1:49817854-50120884 GCF_047511655.1 Castor canadensis
GCTGGTATTCATCTAGGACTTTTAAATTAGGTCTCAGGTGTCATCATTCTAAATGAATTATTACAGTGGTGTGTTCACACTGCTGTAGTTGAAGTTATGTTAGCATCTCCTCTCAACCATTTTAATCCACTGTGGAATGGAACTTGTCATGTAAGGTCTCTGCCAGAGAGTGACTTTTTCCTTGAAACCCAGTTTTTAAAATAATTGGTCTACCAAGTAAACACTGTGATATGCATTTTTTTATGAAGGGGAGGAAAAGACCACCTTAATTGACTTTTGGTCTTTTGTTGGTATGTGTGTTTGCTTTACTTTGCAAACAAGTACCATGAAAGGACAGTTCACTTAATTAATTTTTTAATTTAATAGTTTGTGTCTTGCATTCACCTCTTTGAAGAGAGGAGGAGCTAGACTTGAAGAGAAAGTGTATAGATAAGTGGGCTTTCTCTTTTTCAAAATTTCCTACTATATGTCTCTATAATCTCTCCTTCTGGAGGTTCAACTAACATTTCCTCCTTTCTTTTAATTTCCCAGGCTTCCTATGAGCCACAGCCATGACATCAGCAAGCATGCGGGAACATCTGTCGGTGTGCAGCTATTTCAGACAAATTAAAAAGTCCACGCTCATTTCCCCATGCTAGCACTGCCTAACAAACTATAGCTCCAAGCATAGTGACAGTGACACTAATGCCAGAGTAGAGAGCTCAGTCAATCTAACAGAGAAAGCACCCTATGCATGTATCATCAATAACAAATCACATGCTGGGGAGAAAATAAAATAATTACAGGACCTACTTTTCTTTATTCAGACAACTCAGACACTGTGGCAGTATTCCAACTTCTCCTCAACCAAGGGGTTGCTGCAATCAGCCTCACTCTAAAAATGTATGCAAGAGAGGGTTTGAAACAACAGAACCATGAAATGCAGAGCAAAGCAACAACAGGTGAGAAGATTAAGTGGGGCACTAATTGGGTAATATATAAATCAGAAACCAAGAATGCAAGCATATCCAAGGTTTACTATTGTTACCAATGAAAGAAAAGCTGAACAGGAAAACTGACTGATACTTCTGTGTGCTATCTCTGTGATTGTACCTGTGATTTTTGTCTATTAAGTATGCAAAGGAGGTAATATTTTGTGCTTACATGGAAAATTTGATGGATATGCCCAATTGGGAAGTTCAAACCCTCCAAACTACTCAAGAAACCTGAATTATGCAGAGACTAACATGCTGTCTTCACATTTTTAGGTTTCATTATAAAGCCCTAAGCAAAACTGTTACAGCCTTCCTCGTTTACCTATTTAATGTATTCACAATAGAACAAGTAGTAGAAGACACATTCCCCAGTTGCTGAAAGCAACCAAAATAGGGAATTGGGAAGGTGCTTCCTGATTTCAGTGCTGGAAAGTAGTTGCTGATGATGTAAATGGATGGTCTGAATACTTTGATGTCATTCATTTTTTAAGAAGTCACATGCATTAAGGGTAATATTTACCTAGCTAGTCTTCACTACTTAGATTTCCTTTTTGCTGATAAGATTTAGATAATAAGGTAATCTTATCTCAGATTCTTTGCCCTTGTGTTCTCCCTTCATGAAAAATTCTTCCCCATTTCCTCCCAACCCCTGCTATTTGCAGTTTCCTCATCAGCATCAGTTCTCAGATGAAATGTCATCCCCAGAGAGTTCTGTCCTCACCACCCTCACCAACACAGCCCCCAGGCAATGTCATGCTTTATCCTACATCCCTGTTTCATAGGCTTTGTAGACATATTACTTGAAACTTTCTTGTTTATTTATTTGCTGATATGGGTACTGTCTCTTCTCTGTTAGAATTTGGGCAAGAAATTTGAATCATTCACTTATATTCCCAATACCTAGATAGTACCTAGTACAAAATGAATAAACAAATGAAGTACCTACACATACATGTGCGTGTACACACACACAGTGTTAAGAATTCAAGTCAAGATCAAGAGAGGTTGCAAGCATGAAGCCGAGTTCAAACCCTGTACCACAAAAAAAAGTGACTATGTTAAAAAAAAAAAAGACCAAGAGAGATGACTCACACCTATAATCACAGCTACTTGGGAGGTAGAGATCAGGAGGATGGAAGTTCAAGGCCAGCCTAGGCAAAAAGTTAGCGAGACCCCATCTCAATCTAAGTCGGGTATTGTTGGGCAGAACTGTGATGCCCTCTGCATAGGAGTCTATAGGTAGTAGGATTATGGTCTGAGGCAGCCCCAGACATAAGCAAGAACCTTGCCTGAAAAATAACTAAGTAAAAATGGGCTGGAGGTATGGATCGAGTGGTAGAGCATTTGCCAAGCAAGCACAAGGTCCTGAGTTCAAATTCCAGTACCATCAAAGGGAAGAAGAAAAAGGAATGTCTATTCAAACTCTCTGCCCACTTTTGAATCATATTGTTTGGTTTTTGTTGTTGAATTGTAGTACTTACTTATACATTCTGAATATTAGTGACTTTTCAAATACATGACTTGAAAATATTTTCTCCCATTCCCTGAGTTGGATTTTTTAACTCTGTTGATAATATCCTTTGGTGCACAGAAGTTTTAATTTTGATGTCATAAAAAGCATCTTTTTGTTACCTGGTTACACTGCTGAGAAAAAAAAAAGTGGAGTCCACAAATCCACATACAATGTGAAATCACACATCCAGAGAGGAAACCAAGTCTGAGACCACTGTTTGCCCATGGGGGTATATACCAGATCTTGTGTCTTAATCACCCACAGATGTGAGAAAGGAGACAAAATCTGGGGCCAGGCAAGGCAGAGGTTACATCATAAAGTCAAGAATGTGAAAGTGATCCCTTCAATGGGTATATACTTTAAAAGTTTCAGAAGAAGATAGTGGAATACATGCCTCAGCCATGTTTCAGTTTAGAGAATAAAAAAGAAAATTCACCCCATAGTAATTCCTCACAATAAACCCATTTTCATGCATTCACCCCATAGTAATTCCTCACAATAAACCCATTTTCATGCATATTTATTACTGCTGGGACTCAAGAAAACTCAAGCTAAAAATTTATTTTAATATGATCTTAGTTGATGAACCCAAAAATACTTTGTAGAAGAACATAAAATAAAATTGATTGGAACATAAAGTCACAATTACTAGACATCTAAGAAAATAGCTACCATGAGTGAGAGCCAGTAGAAACTGAAACCAGAGAACCAAAGCCACAAACCTGTATATATCAGAATAGTAAGATTGTGACCAGAAATTACATTTTACCTGTTCAAACAAAAATTTTAATGCTCACAAAACTATGGTGAGATTAAGATATTATCAAAGATTGCATAATAAATTTCTAAAAAAACTAAATAGAATTTCCAAACATATAAAATTCAAATTGAAAAAAAATGAAAGACAAAACTGTTTTACTTTTCTTAGGGTGTTTGTTGTTTGACTAGTATGCTGAATTACAGTATACTTTATCTAACTGGTTACTATCTGTGTCCAAAAATTATTAATAATCTAGAAAGGCAATTTAAGACTAGAACAGCAGAGAAATGTTGTATTCTTTTTTTTTATCATGACAGCTTTAGTATAATTTTTTTTAGATGAGATTAAATGTAATGGCCAAGGCTCCAACATTTTTCTTTTTCAGGAACTTATTTAAGGAGTGTTGCTTTGCAGAAATTACTAATTGAAACCAAAACATTTTCAATTAAATAAAATCATAAATTACAATAAGAAAACAAGTTTCTTTTAATTCTTCTGATTGTGTTCTATCAGTTCAGAAAATAACAGATACAAGGACTATAAATTTCCAGGTTTTAACATCTTATTTAGGGCCTTGATTTAGTCAGTCAGAATCATAATTATACATTTACTTGAATACAGCTATCCTTTACTTTGTGCTTTCTTTAATGGAAAAAAGAACAAATTGAATGCAGTTAAATGTTTATTTTTAATAGATTGTGAAGTTACTTTTACTGGAGAAATAAAAAATATATTAAACTTGATTGACTTTTAAAAAAAATTCAAATTGAAAAAAATCAATAGATGATTATAAGTACAGCTTTAAAATAGCTAAAGAGTCCTGTGGTTCACACCTGTAATCCTAGCTACTTTTGGCTCAAGGCCAGCCCAGGCAAATAGTTCCTGAGACCCCCATCTCCAAAATAACCAAAGCAAAATGGACTGGAGGTGTGGCTCAAGTGGTAGAGAGCCTGCTTTCAAGCAGAAAGCCCTGAGTTCAAACCCCAGCCCCACCAAAAAAAGGTACAAAAACTTAGAAAACACTTTTAGTAATTTAGCAAGAACACAGACAGCATAGAGAAAGGCAGTGATGAAATAAAATGCATGGGAGGTTAAAAGACATAGAAGGTAGGTTGAGACCTAAAATAAATCTAATCAGAGTTTCAGAAGAAAATGAGGGAGAAGCAAGTATCCAGAACTGGAAAATATCTAGCACTCTGCTGATTTGGGAAGCCCAAAAATCTCACAAAAAATAAATAAAAGTAAACTTAACTAATTACATCATAGAGAAGGATTCCAAAAACAAGGTGAAGATCTCAAAAGCAACCAGAGGAAAAAAGATAGTTTACTACAATTAAATTAATTGCAAGCAATATTAAAAGCCAGAAGATAGTAGAATAATATCTTCAACAAATTGAGAGAAAATAACTCTCTACCTTGAACTTCAAAAACTATCAAGAATAAGTGCAAAACAGGCCAGGTGTGGTGGTACATGCTTGTAATCCCTGCTATACAGGAGGCAGAGATAGGAAGATTTGTGTCTGAGGTTGGCCCAGCATGACACCCCACCTGAAAAATAAACTAAACCAAAAAAAGGCTGGGTGGGGCATGCCTCAAGTGGTACAGTACCTGCCTAACAAGTTCAAAGCACTGAGTTCAAATCCCAATGACCCCCAAAAGAAAGAGAAAGAGATAATAGAGGAAAAATAAATGCATTTCCCCAAAGGAAAAATAACCAACCTATTTCCTACCAACTTACTTCCACAGAATGAAATTTTAGAGCATATATGTCAGGAAGAATTAAAATTATACCAGAGTAGGGTCTGGGATGCAAAAAGACAAAAAGGAATGATCAAAGAAAAAAATCATTAACTGTATAAAACAATAAAATATCTAATTTGTGGGGCTGACAAACAATGAAGATAGAACTAAAAATATCAAATAGCATCTAAGCTAGAAGAGAATGTCTGCTAAGACTGAAAATAAAATTATTGTAGGCCATGTTAAGGTGTTTCTAGGGTAAACACCTAAAAGACAGAAAATAGTGAACATAACTTTTCTTGGGGAGAAAAAAGTAACCTTTCTCTCCCTGTTACAAAGTTCATGGTTGAAATCCCTATAACGACAGACAGATTAACAAGAAGAAAACATAACAAGTTAAGCTAATGTAAGATTTTCATGACTTGGGAGCCTTCACAAATGTAGATTCAAAGAAATGGGTAATGGATATTTTCATGAATAGGTTTAATTAAAAGTGAACTCAAGGACAGTTATGACTGAACAAAAAAGGGTATGAAACAGTGGGAATAAGTTGAAAAGAACTAATCAGAGACTAGTCACATTCTTAGGGCATCTCTCTGTCTTCATTCCATTCCGCTAGTATAAAGAAGATGTCTCTGGAATTTGGATCTCATGACCCACTTTAGGGGTCTTCCATCTGCTGCAAAAGAAAATGACAGGAAGTCAAAGAGACATCACTGCTTCTGAGGCTTTCTCAAATGCCAAGGTGCCATGCTTGGGGGTAATGACTCCTGAACACCATCACTCCCAAACGGGGTGGGGGGGGGAAGCAGGGGAGGGGAGCATGAAATAAGAAATGGATAAAACAAAACCAGTTACAAGAATTACCAAATTCTCTGAATGAATGTAAGATTAAAATAGCAATAATAGTAAGAACAGAAAGAAATATATCTTTCCAAAATAGTTCATGAAGACACGAGCCAATATAACATTCAGGCTATACTTCCAAATAGAATTGTATTCTATAAGGCACAGTACCCACATGCATGTGAATAGACATACAGCTTAAAGTATTCTTACCAGGGGTTAAAAAAATCATGCTGGAATTTTAAAAATAAAAATCTATTCAGAAAGCATATCATCTACAGAAATACAGTGCAGAAATATAATAAGATGTACCAGTAAATTAAAAGGGCAAGTTGCAGAATTGTATGTATGAATTTGTTAAAAAAATTTTTAGCCAAGCGCCTGTGGCTCACACCTGTAATCCTAGCTACCCAGGAGGCAGAAATCAGGAGGAGCTCAGTTTAAATCCAGCCCAGTGAAAAAGTTCACAAGACCTTACCTTGAAAATACCCAACATAAAAAAAGGGCTAGTGGAGTGACTCAAGTGGCACAGCACCTGCCTAGCAAGAATGAGGCCCTGAGTTCAAACCCCAGTACTATAAAAAAAAGTTTTTCAAATGTGTGTGTATGTTATTAGACTCATTTGTAAGCACACACATATAAGATGCAAAGAAAAGATCTGGCTGTATGAAAGGCCCTTTATAACTCTATGCACTGTGCATTGTTTGAAATAATTTATACAATAGACATGCATTCATCTTATAATAAAATACAGAAAATTCCTCAAAACACACCTAAAGAGTTGGAAGGACTATAAACAGATAAGAAAAACAGAAGAGAATAATGTGAAGGTCATGGGGAAGAATCAAGTATAAGATGGTGTTAGGAGACAAAAAATGAGGTAAATATGTAAGCAACAAAATTAGGCAAAATGGAAATTGGAAACGTTAAAAGAAAAAAGTAAGAAACTGGAAAACAGGAACACAAAAGGTTATATAAATGCTGGTCCTATTTAACGTTTGTGATAAAATATGGCTCTTTTATTTACGGGCATTTTGTTTCTTTAATGTCTGCTGGTTTGCTGCCAAAGCTCTAGATTTCTCTACAGCTAATTAAGACCCTTGTCTGGATTTGGACCCTGGAGATAAAGGTCACAACTGCTGGTGAGGCTCTCAATATTTTTAACGGTTATTCTTTGAGCTCCTAAAGGCTTAACTCCTCAATTACCAACCTGAAAAAACAGTGTTGCTCTTTCCTTTGGAGACAAAAACCCCTGTGTTTAAATCTTTGCCCATTTAACCCCTCATTAACTCATTGAACCCCTTTGACTGAATTTACATGTTTATTTCTTGCAGCTTGGTATTTTCCAGTGATAATGCTGCCTGGGAACATCACTTCTGTCTCTCCAAGGCTAGTTAACATTAGGACCCGATCTCCCAAACTGCCATAGCATTTTCAGCATGAAAAGTCTTGGGAGGAAGGTGTTAATCAGAGCAACACCTAACACAATTGGACTCTGGGTACCTGCTCAGCTCCTGAGGTACAAGCAGGCTGAAAATAGCCAGTGGCTCTCAGGCATAAAAAAAAAAAAAAAAGGTTATGAAAACTGAACATGGAAAACTGGCAGGAAAGGAAAGAGTGGGCAGGACATGAGGTAATAAGTTGTATAAATTCTTATGTCTACCATGTATGTTAAGAAGGAAACGAAAGAATATATGGTTCCCCTCTATACTATTTAATTTCTAACAAAATATGAAAACATTCTGTTAATGTAATTTTCAGGAGACTCCATTGTGCAGATAGTTATTAAGTGCTCAAAAGAACATGTGACCTAATTGTATGGCTAATTAAAATTTTAGCCTAAAAATATCATAGCCCAAATCACTTTATCCTTAGCTAATAAAAAATCATCTGATCCCCTGCTGAGGTCCTCCTCAAAGGCTGCTGGTTGTATTTATGGTTCTCTGAATTGTCTTAGTCTCAAAGCTTTTTGGTCCTTTTGTTTCAATACAATAATCCCAATATATCAGACTGCTTCAAGCTACATGACTATTCACTCCTCCACCGTGTGAATTTTCATCTCTGTGCATGGCTTTACATGTAGATAGAGTGGACAGCTACCCAATATTGTGGTTACAGGTCATCCCTGACATTTCTTAATGTTTTCTCACCCAGGTTCCACGCACTTGAAGCAACACCACTGAAAAGATATACTGTTTAAAGTAGAATTTTGCAGCAGGAAATTTCCTTTTGTTCAGGTCTACTTTAACATGCAAATACTATAAGATAAATAACATACAAGTCACCTGTGGAGGAGGCCCTCATTTTAAGGAGAATACCAGGGAACAGATGGAATATGGGGGATAAAGCTGCTGGGGGCCTAGATGGAATGCAGAAGTAAAAGCCAAGCTCCCAGAGATGTTCTTGCACGTAAAATTTAAATCATGATCTAAGGAAGAGATAACCAATCAAAAGTGACCTAAACCAAGGTATAAAAACTTATTCTAAACCCTGTCTGGGCACACTGTGCATCTTTGCATAGTTGCTGACCATTTTCTCCCCTTTTAATTATCTCCTAATAAATCATTGCTTTCTCCTACTCTCCATCTCAATAAATTATTTTGCCAACACATGGCGCCCCAAAATCCAAGACATCACCACTACACTTTGAATTAGTGCACAAGGGATGCCAACTGCCTTAACCAGCAGTAAGACCTTTCAACACCTTATGCCTCACCCAGTCTATATAAGATAAACTTGCTGGGCTAGATCCAAATGTCTTCATCAGGAATGGGGGTTTTTCTGAGAGGAGGTTAAGAGAATCTCTTAGACATTTGTCATAACACACTCCACAAATATACCTCCTCCACAGCATAGTGCATCTGCATCCCCTACCCACCAAATCTTGCATGTCCCAGACTCTGGCTAAGAAATTTCAAGGTTGGCTGGCATGTTGACACACAGCTGTAATCCCGGCGACTTGGAAGTCTGAGGTAGGAGGATCACAAGTTTGAGGCCAACCTGGGCAACTTAGTAGATCCAAAGAAATAAAATAAAATCAAAGGGTTGGGAAGATACAGCTCAGTGATAAGAGTGCTTACCTAAGATGCTCAAGGGCCTGAGCTCAATTCCCAATACTAAAGTAGGAAAAAGGAAGAGAGAGAGAGAGAGAGAGAGAGAGAGAGAGAGAGAGAGAGAGAGAGAGAGAAAGAGAAAGGAAGGAAGGAAGAAAAGAAGGAAAGAAGGAAGGAAGGAAGGAAGGAAGGAAGGAAGGAATCTCAAGGCCATTTCCAGCAATAACATTCTCAATTCCTGTGCTTTTAGAATGTTATTCTAGCTTGGTCTCTTTGGTTATCTTATGAACACCACAAACCTTATTATACTACTTAAGGTAACTAGCTGTCACAAGACAACCACTCAAAATGTACAGGGGCTCACACACTTCCTGTAAAGTCCAAAATGGCTGCCCCATCAACTCACCATACTCTTAGACAGTAAGCCAACAGAAAGGAAATAGGGGTAAAGGCCAGGTCTGGAAGTTGCCCACCAAGCCCCTGCAGCTCTCACGTGCATGTCAGGGTTTGGGTCCATGAGGCTAAAGTTCCCTGGAATCCATCCTTTCTTTCTTGAGAGCTGAGCACCTGCTGGAGACAGAGCAGTGCTGTGGGGCAAGGGATTCAGAGAAGAGAGATGAGGAGAGACCCTCCCCCTTCAGGGTTTCAACTGAGAGCCAGCTTTCCTTGCATCAGGCCTTGGAATAAATACTGGACTCTCCTATGCTTTTCCAGAAGCATTCTCAGCCCCTGAGCTCTGTGTGTGCACACATCTACATTGTGCTAGACATTCTGAGATTTATGTATGGATAACATATATTAGTCAGATACATAAATATATAGCATTCATAAATTTATATGAATATATTTATTATGTGGTTAAGGTATATAAATATATAATATTTATGTATCTGGAAACTAAGTCATATAAATCCTTATGTCTACCAATGTGTGTGTTAAAAAGGAAATAAAAGAACATAAAGTTGCTCCTCTGTACTGCTTAATTTATAGCAGAATATGAAAACAAAAGTATATATGACTTACGCCTTACGCTTAAACCATCCTGATTGGTAGCAGCAATGATAATTCGCCTTTCATGAATTTGTTCCCTGCCTATTTTAGGAGGTACTCCAATCCAGAGGGGCAAACCCCATCCATTCTCTTTATTCACTTACTGTAGAAAGTAATAAATCAGAAAACACTTAGTCAAGGGGGAAGAGTTACACAAATGGTTGTTAAAATGATAATCCTACTTAGAATTTCCTGTTTACATGGGCAATTTAAAAAAAAAAAGAGTATTTTGACAAACATACAAGGTTACGTCCAGACACATGTTGTATCTACATACTCAGGTGGCTATTCAAACAATGGAAGTTGAGTTTAAAGAGTTTTTCAGACCTGCTTAAATGATTCTCTGTGTTAAATGATTCTGTAAATCAAGAAACAGTCATAAAATAATTATTTTAACATCCATTTTAACTAGAGAATTTTTTAAAAGAAACCAAGAGCAAAATTTTCACCTACTCCATGCTTGTATAATTTCTCAGACTCTCTCTTTTTTTTTTTCCTCTGCTACCCCTTTCCCAAAAAACAAAGAGTAAGAAAGTCCAAAATATCTTCAGAAGTTTGGGGCCTCTAAAAGTTGGTAGAACAGTAGTAGTCCTTCAGGAAAAAACATTGGGAAGAGACATTTCCACTCTGTCCTCTGGTCTGGTCCACCACCATCTGTCATAGTGAACTGCATAGATCACATGGTTCTTGAAAACCAACCCTTGCTGCCTGTTTCTCATCACAGATGATGGGAAAGCAAGAATATGTGTTTTTGAAAAGTAGTGATTCCAGATGGGGTGTGTGTGTGTGTGTGTGTGTGTGTGTGTGCATTATAGGTCAAACTAAAAACATTTCCCCTCTTAGGAAAGAATAATATTAGTTAAAGTTTTGTTTGTTTTAGGTTTTTTTGAGGCAGGGTCTCACTGTAAAGTCCAGGTTGGCTTCTATCTGAGGAAGGCCTCCTGCTTCAGCCTCACAAGTGCTAGAATTACAGGCATACACCAATATGCCCAGCTAGATAGATATACTACTTTTCATTACCTGGACATTTTAATCTTCTTTTTCTAAGACTCTTTTTAGAAAATACACTGCATCTTCCCATTTCCTCTCCTCCCTTTCTGCTCTCAACCATCCTGCTTATGCTTCATCCACCCCAGTCTGATTTTTGAAACCCCACCATCCTCGGATCTCTTTGTCATGCAAAGAATCCAGCTTCCCCTCTGGAGCCATTTTGCCTAAATTCAGCCTTTGCCTGGTTTTTGTGAATCAGACACATCTAATTGCTCATGAGAGGGCCTTTCCCAAAACAAAATCTGTACCTCTACATCAAAATCTGATGTAGTCTGTACATAACAATTATTCCTTCTTCATTAAATATATTTGTTGGGAGTTTAGAAACTTCTCCAACTATTATTTTTGCAGGGATCCTACTGGTACATATGATTTAAATACAAGTCATTGCAATGGGATGCTGCTGCTGCTGCTGCTGCTGTTGTTTTGTTGCCGTTGTAGCTGTAAAAGTTTGGTTCCCACAACTGTTCTTCTAAGAAACTCACACTGAAGGCCCTGGTCTCTGCAGTTGGGGTTCCACCAGGTGAAGCAAAAGGTTGACCAAAACTATATGACATTGACCTTTTGCCAGGTGCAAAACAGGGATTCCATTTATGATTTTGTGTCTGACATCCTGCGTATATTGTAGTAATGCTCGTAAAATATGCTGCTGGTAAATAAATTCTGATGTCTTATCTACAATTAACATTTTAGATGGAGTAAATAAAAACAGTAGTTCAACGTTCAACTTTTGTCAAGAAGAATGCAGCCTGAGGGGCAATGTTGCCAGTATGCAATCTGAATAGTACCACTACAATAAATGCTGAGTCAAAGGAAATTGATTCTGCACATTTTTTTAATCTGCACAGTATGTGCTCATATAAAACTTAAACTACTTTAAACATGGAGGTGATTTATGTAAAAGCCCAGCAAGAATGACAAAAGGTACCTTCAGAGGCAAAGAGTATGGTCAACTAGAAATATGAATGTGCTCCTGGTATCTTTCTGGCATTCTTAATTTTATAAACATTTGTATGGTGAAGAATCATACAAGCCCCATTTGTTCAAACTGCATTTCAGGTATGTTGTTACATAACAGCTCCACATCCCAGAATAGATTGGTAGACTATGAATGATGCCATGTTTATGCAACTACCACTGTATCCCAGTCCATACTCCCAGATTTTGAAATAACAGAATCTAGCACAACTGAAAAATTAATTATATTCATCTTTACACTCAGTTTTCATGCATGGAAATTGGAGTCTCTATACTTAACTGCTATTGTTCAAATCTATGATATTCCCTACAGAAAATGGGTTAAAGGCTTGGTCCTCATCACCTTTAAAAGTTGGGACCTGCAGGGAAATTTCAGGTCATTTCGGGAATCCCCTCACAGGGAATTGTGGAACACCAGTGTCTTCTCTTTTTTTCACCCCTCAGTCACATGAGGTGGAGCAGCTTCCTCTGCCATGTGCTCCCATCACAGTGTGCTGTCTTGTCAGAAGCCCAAAAGCAGCAGGTTAACCAGCCTTGGACTGATACCTCCAAAACTGTGAGCCAAAATAAAACTTTCCTCTTTTTAAGCTGATTCTCACAGGTATTTTGTTACAGTAATGATAAGCTAACCAACATGCTAACCTATCATTGTATTTCTGCTGTTGCATCCACTATGTATATGAAAACATTGGTGTGTCTCTGCCTCTCCTATACCAGCTCTCTGAAACAGACTAGGTCTTCCTCCATGTATCATGCCTGACAAATAGAAGGCTTTAAAGAATGTTTATTACATGAGTAAATGCTGTGATCTGATTATTCGCTCGTTTGGGCCTCTCAAAAATTTATACTCACAATAGCAAATTTCTTCTGTCCTCTCTTGAGTCAACTCATACAATTCTATAGTAGCAGATAGCATTAGGGGATCATGTATAATATACAGGCACTGTGCTACACACCCTAAATACATTCCATTCAGTCCTCAGCACAACCCCAGGGGGTTGACTTTACGTTGCTCATTGTCTTCATTCTACTAAGGAGAAAACTGAAGTTAAAGAAGCTAAGTGATTCGCCTGAGGTTGCACAGTGAGAAGGAGACCCAGCCAAGAGTTAAGTCTGTATCTGTTGGATTCCAGAGCTAACCTCCCATCTCAGGCATTTCACGAAAATTCTAAACCAGAAATGAACCAAAGGAAAAAAGCTGAGTGCCTGTTAGTAATGAATAAAAAGTGTGTTGACTGTGAGGGCCTTGGGACTTGGAAAAATCCAGGGATCCTTTACCACTTCTGTCTTCAATGACTCCAGATAAGGACCCTGACCAGTCCTGCTTGGGTTTCTAAATGAGAGGAGGGGAGCAGGAGGGATGCTCCCATGTGTGGGTGCCCCAGTCTACATGGAAGCAAGGACAGACTCAGGTATCGCTTCTCCCTGGCTTTAAAACAACATTTCTCTGCAGTGTACTGTATACTGGAAGGCAGTACAAAGCCCAAAACAAAGATCAACCTTACCCATAGCTCTAAGGGACAAGAACTCTGTTCATTAAATGCAACCATTACTGAATTTGGACAACACCTGTGCTTACCAGGAGCGCGATGTGAAGAGTGCATTGTCTGCACGCAGCCCAGGAAGTGCTTAGTAAGTTAGAAGCTCTGAGGAAGCCTGCTCCAGGAACTGCTCCTACTACAGTTGTCCTTTCCTACATGTCTGGGGCTGGCCAAACCCCTTCTTCCAAACTCCCACAGCATTCTTTGCAAATGACTGTGTCATGTCACATAGCAGCCTGGAAAGAACAGCCAGCATGTGACTGAAGGAAGACCTGTCTACCTTCTCAGCTCAATTCCAGCACCCCAGTGGGGGACTGAGCTGCCTGGTGAATCTGTGTGTGCCTGGTCTCTGGGAACACTCAGAGGTGGGCAGCATTCATCCAGGTCCTATAGTGAGGTGGGAGATATGAGGGTAGGGGCCCTGAATTGGTCAGAATATTGCATGAAGTCACCTGTAACTTGTGACTCTTGGGTGCCAGGAGTGCTGCACTAAGTCTTTGTGTGACGCAGACTCTTTGACAATATATGGATCCAGACAAAGGGAAAACAATGGCTTTCACTCAGGTTATTCTGAGAATGATTTGCAACTGCCCATGTACACTTTTGTCCCTACATCAGATCATCATCCATGACTTACTCCTTGGTAAGACAAATTTTATTTCTTTGTTGAGTGCTTACTTATAATCCAACCATGTTTCACAGAAGCTCTGGGGTAACTGCAATGCAAATTGGACAAAGCAGGAGTGTTAAAAATACAGACAGACCTATGAAGGCTCCCAAACTCTGGTGCCCAGTGGCTGGATTCACAGTATTTCTATGGAGCAATAGTGACATCTAGTGGTCAATGAAATTATACCAGGGTGAAATTTGTCATTTTCCTCCAACCTAATTTTTCTGGGACTAATTATCCCAGAAAAATTATTTTTTTAGCGATTGAATTTGAGGCTCTTGTGAACTTCAGGAAAGGCCTGGATTCTGGGTCCTCAAATGTAAGGAAGCACTTTCCTCTGTTTCCCTGCCTGTGGCATCAGTGTCTGAAGACAGGCTTCGCTCAAGCATAGAAAAAAAAAAGACTTCTGTGCCTCCTCATCTATAAAATGGAGTAGGTAATAAACTACCTGCCAAATCGGAGCCAGCAATGAGCTGCCATGGGACCCACAGTGGGTGAGGACAGCCATAAACTTGTACCAGAGGGAAGCGAGAAAGAAGGTATTCTATAAGTCAAACCGAGAACAAAGGAAGGAAAACCAGAGTCAGGCTCTGGGGCAGAGACGTGCATGGAGGGTAAGAGGGTAAGGGCCTCCATATGTTTGCGTTTTGATCCCCAGCACCGAGTACAAGGTCCGGCACATTAGGGTTCACATGTTGTTGACCCTAAGAGGAAATGAGCAGATGAGTGCATTGGGGACTCTAGACAGTCTATCCCAAAGGATCTGCAGTCAAGGATGCAGTGGGCCTGCCCAGCCCAGTTTTGTTGTTGAAGCACTAGGGATGAAACTCAGGCCTGGGCAAGCTAGCCAAAAGCTACTACTGACCTGTGTCCCCAACCCCCTAGATCCAGAGGCTGCACCTCGAGGTTACATCTGAATATCAGCAAGAAGGACAAAGCCTCCAGATGCTCTGCCTCGAATAAGACAGGCTGCAACAGCAGGTTAAGCAGTGTTAGGGACTACATCAGCATGAGCTCCATTGTGTGCAGTTTGGACCTGAAAATACACGCGCTTCTTCTTCTGCTATGTCATGAGCTTATGGAGTTTGTGGCTGACCTATACTGAGTAGAAGCCAAGACAGTACAACGGGACCTGTGGCAGCCCCCAAGCTCACAGTAGAAGCTCATTCTCTTTGTGTGTGTGACAACTGCACTTGCCAGAAGCCAATGTGGTAAAAGTCTAAAGCGCTATTTATCTAAAAGTGTATTAAATGGTTTTGCTTAGACCATTTCACTCATTTTAAGTAGAATATTTGTAGCGATATAAGATTGTATTCTACATAAGTATTTTTATTTTATATCACTTTAGAGATCAGTTACATAGAAACATACCTTTATTGTTTGGAGATTCTACTAGCTATGCTGATTATATTAATACAATATTAATAAACAAAGCATAGTACTTAAAGGCATTATCCAATAATCTTTTTTTTTTTTTTTGATGGTAGTGATGGAACCCAGGACCTAGTACTTGCTAGGTAAGAGCTCTACCTCTACCTCTGAGCCAAAATCCAATAATCTTTTACAACTGTCCTTTGGATCCACCATGGGGGGGGGGGTGGAGGGAGGGGAGGAAAAGAGAGTCCTTAAATAGCATCAAATGACACTTTTATATAACCTGTAAAAAAGTAGCCAAAAATTATTATTTCCAATTCATTATCCTACAACCTCACAAAAAGAAGAGCAATAAAATATGATACCCTTAGAAAATGTAATATATCTGAGATTCTACTCACATGAAAATACAAAGAAATCCAAGTGAATTTCTTCTCAGCACTGTGATTACTACAAAAGAGCAGAAAGTGTTACACAACAATAGCGTATTTGCATTAAGGAGATAAAGCCTGGCCATTCCTAGGAAATTGTTTATTCTTGAAAAGACACATATATATATATAAATGGTAAGTACAACCATTGTACTGTTCTTCCTACATGGAATATGATGTCAACGGTTCAGCCAGTAACAAATGAAAGAGTGTGAGTGTGAATTCATTTAAAGATTTTTCTACATCTTCTGTACAGATGAGCTGCAGTCTAGATTAGAATAAAGACTTTTAAGACTCAAAAATCACTGAAATGATTGATCAGAACATAATACAATCTTCCTTCCCTATGGGGTCTCCTGTTAGCAAAATGTCATTTGCCTCTGATGTGTTGCATAGTCCTCACAACTCCCTTGGAGAGAGCTCAGCATCCCAGAACCCAATCAGGTCTCAGTGCTCACAAGTAATTCCTTTAAGGTCCAAAACCCCAAATATCAGAGAGGGAAGAAAGGTCCAGTCTGAGATAAAACAAAGGGGCCTCCCGTGTCTGTCATTATGGACACCAACCAGACCCTGTTATTTGATTTCATTTCATTCATTATATAACATGAAAGGCATGATACAGAAATAAAACTGTTTTAAATGAAAATCAATTTAAATTGATTTTCCGGAGTATGGTTTTGCTTTGTTTTGTTTTGTTTTACCTCAAGGCAAAGTTTTTTGTTTTTTGGCAGTACTGGAGTCTGAGTTCAGGGACTACCACTTGCTAGCCAGATGCTCTACCACTTGAGCCACATCTCAGCCCTTTTTTGTTTTACTTATTTTTCAAATAGGGTCTCATGTTTTTGCCAAGGGGCCAGCCTCTGACTGTGATCCTCCTTTCTATGCCTCCTGGCAGCTGGGATCACAGGCATGGGACACCATGCCTGCATGTTGGTTGAAATGGGGTCTAACTAGCTTTTTGCCTGGTCTGGCCTTGAAATGTGATCCTACTGATCTCTACTTCCTGAGTAGGTAGGATTACAGGCATGTGCCACCATGCCTGGTACGAGGCAAGTTTTAAAATAGACATATGGATACGTTTTAACTACACACCAGTCCTTAGCTAAAACCCCTGCACTAGTTTTCCATTGTTAGTCATATAGTCTACCCATCTTACAGAGTTTACAGGCTCATTGTTCTGACCACTCTATACCTCCTGCCTGCTATCCCTCTCACACCCCCTGCTTATCCCTGCCTCCAGCAAAGAACACTCAGCATCCCAACAGACAGAGAATAAATTAAGGATCCACTTCTCTAGGTGTCCCTCTTTCATCCAGCAGGCATGTGTCTAGCGCCTTCTGCGGGGCTGACTGTGAAGATGAAACGGGGACATTGCTCCTATCCCCAGCTCATACCTGGTACACTGCTGTCGAATGCCACAGGACGACCTCTACTTCTTACACGGGTGTTCATGACAGCACAACACCTCCAGTGTCAGCCAGACCTTCCAAGATCACCAGATTCCTGAAATTCTAGAAGAAACATGGCTCCCCACCTTACCATGATGAGGAAGATGCTCAGGCCCAGGGAGTGCCCTGGTGTGAGCAGAGTAAGCAGAGATGAAACCTGAGGATGCAGAAGGCTGATTGAAGCTCACCTAAAGGGCATTGGGTGCCGGGGGAATAGGGGATGAAGGCACATCAGCACTTTGGTACCTGGGATTTCTGCCCTTTGGCAGAGGTCAGCCATAAGAATTTGCAGACCACACAGAATACACTGAGCAGCTGCTCAGTGAGTATAGGGAAAGGATCGGCAAGCTGTGAAAGGCTTGATACCAGCTCTGGTGGTTCACCAAGATCCCTCTCCAGTGTAAGGAAGGAAGGGGGAGGGGGAGAGGGCTCCAGTGACTACTGAATGGCACCTGTCTTCTCAAAGTTACCACTTACGGAGCTCTTACTAATCTCCAAGATACCCCAGCAGCATTATGATCTGCGCTTTGCAGATGAAAGGGCTTAGACATGGATAATTTTCTCAGTAGTCACACAGGTAACCACGGGCTGGGGTCACGATTCTAAAGCCAGTGCTTTTAAATCACTGTGCTTCGCTGCCTTGTGTCTCCTGGGGATCAGAGGTCAGCTGCCCATCGTTAATAAAGCAAATTCAGTCAAGCTGTTCTCCACCTGAAATGTTAAGGAACATTCTGGGGCACCTCAGAGACTCCTAGATTGGCTTCAGACCAGCTTAGGTTTTAGGACTAAATAAACTAGCAGGTGCTACAGTATTGAATTTTTTTTTCTTTTCACAGTTCTAGGGTTTGCTCTCAGGGTCTTGTGCTTGCTAGGCAGGTGCTCTACCACTTGAGTCACTCTACCAACCCTTTTCATATTTGTTATTTTTGAAATAGGGTCTCACTCTATGCCCTCGCAGGCCTGGACGATCCTCCTATTCATGCTTCCCTGAGTAGCTGGGATTATAGATGTGCATCACCATGCCCAACTTTTATTGATTGAGGTAAGGTCTCACAACCACTTTACCCAGGCTGGGTTCAAACTGTGATCCTCCCCATCTCCACCTTCCAAGTAGCTAAGATTACAGGCCTGAGCCACCACACCTGCCCCTCCCCTCCAAAGTACTGATTCAAAGAACAAAGCTAACCATTGTATAAATGCCTATCTAGTTTATACTACATAGTAGTCATCGCCAAATAGAAATAATTCATCTTAAAACCAAAATGCAGGATCAAAATGAATGAAAAACAAAACAAAACAAAAGGCTATTCCACTTTGGAAGTCAGCTATCTAAGCTGGTTACCTGTGAAGGAGACTAATTTCTTTGTAACCATGATGAGAAGTTGTCTGTGGTTATTTTAACTCTGCCATGCTCCCTGGGGATTGTTTACACACAGTAGTTTCTACAGTGGTAGAACCCGAAAAAGAAGAGGTGTACTTGCCTCAACAGAGGCAAAGGAAAGTAGGAACCTGTCAACCAAAGCATGTTGTACTGAATAAAAGTATTTGCAGCACTACTTTATGAAATGAGCCATTTCTAAAGCATCAGCTACTTTATCTAATATCCCACCACACTCAAAATGGTCCCTTCTGAGTCTACATCTGGAGAAAGTTAAAACAGGTTCTTATGACTATTGACATGATTGAATCAGATATTTGTAACTATACCCAAAAATGTAACTTAAGAGGCATATGATTAAGGATACTAGAAATCAAAATTTTGGATATGTCTATCTCTTATTGAAGAACAGGATCTCCATTTGCTGTTTCCTTTTATTTCTTTCATGCCCTTAGGAAGATGTGTATGTCCTGCAACTTCAGGATAATGTTTTTGCTTTGCTGTTTAGTGATATCATGGAAAGAGTACACAGATGAAAATTTGTCTCTGCAGTGCATGTAAAATGTTATTATACCAGTTATCATATAACTTGCATTTATGTTTTTAAAAATGAGCGCTCTCTCTCTCTCTCTCTCTCTCTCTCTCTCTCTCTCTTTCTCTTCAGTAAATACTACATGAAGCGGAAAGAAATAATAAGTGTCCCTTGGTAGACCAAGGCTACTCAACCTTCACACTGTTGACATTTTAGGCCAGGTAAGTACTGTGGGAGAGCTGTCCTATATATCCTGGCCTCTAATTACCAGATGCCAGTAATGCTACCCCCCATGTGACAACCAAAAATACCTCCAGACATTGCCCACACTGCCCAAGTTGAGAACGATGCTCCCGTCTCTAGTTTCCGGGTGCACTCCCCAAGGCCAGTGGGCAGCCTTGATGGAGCCGTGATTTCCCAGACATGTGTTAAGTTGTTCTTTTCTTTGCCAGAGGTCAGTGTGTTTCTGGATGAGCCCTCCTTTATCTAAACATCTCAAGTGCACCTGGAGATTTAGCTCTCACATGGCTAAGAATAATGACAGGAACCAGGTGAACACAAAGAATTTTTCATTTAATATTTAAGTACAGTCTTGTTTTTATTTTTTAATTAACCTCTACTCTAAAACTTTTTATTTTTTTATTTTTGGTGGTGGTACTGGGAAACAAAACCAGCGATCTACCACTGGGCCACATTCCCCAGCCCCTACAATCTTTGATACATCCAGTAATGTTGTCAAGGAGACAACTGCCAACTTGGAGATTTCTGCTAGGCCAAGAAAATTGACACTTGGTTCCTTTCTGTTGTCCCCACATGCACACAATGGACCTCTCTGCCTCCTTAAATCAGTACTGGTTGAGTGATGATGGAAACCATGTGAGAAACTGGAAGATTCTAGTCTCCTTCTTACACCTGGTTTAGAACCAAAGAGACACATGTAATTTGTTTCACCAGATGAAATAATGAGGGAGTCTGGCAATAGTGATAAACCCCAGAGTTCTGCTAAATTACATCCCAACTTGACATTTATATGAGCATATGCCTCCCGACATCCAAAGACAATTAGAGGAAGTGTATTTCAGCTTACTCGTCATACATGCATGTCCCAAAAGACACAGGGAAAAGGGGTGGATTGTGACTAATACTATCAGTGCTTTCATTCCAACGTTTGTCGTGCCACTATGCTGCCTGACATATTACTGAGGCTAGGGGACTGCATTTCAGCCGAGTGCACACAGAGCCTTTTCCATTTCGGGATTAGACTTTTCACACTTCACTCTCACTTAGAAGCTGAGCAAACATTTCTGCTATTGGAATATGTGATCATTGTTTCCCGTCTGGTATCTATCCCACACGGCACTCTCCATCTCCAGAGACTGAATTCATTTTACTCAGACATTTTGATTTACTTCATTAACTCATAGAAACCTCAGAAGCCTGGAACCTCAGAAATGCCCCTTGACTAGAGTATGTGGATTGGATCTGAAGTGTTCCCCCAAAATCTCATGTGTGGAAAGATTGGTTCCTAGTTCGTGGCTCTACTGAGAGGTGACTGGGGATAAGAAGAATGCAAATGAATTCATTCATTGATGAGTTCAGATTTGAGTGGGCGATTAGGAGGGCTGGGTGGAGGAAGCTGGTCAGCTTGTCTCCACCCCTCCCTGTCACTATCCGTTTCCTGGATGCCACAAGACGAACAGCCTCTACCACTGTCTTCCTCCACCATGATATTTCTGTCTCACCTCAGGCCTGGCTGACCACAAACCGAAACCTCTGAAATCATGAGACAAAATAAATCTTTTCTCCTTTTATGTTGTTTACGACAGGTATTTTTGTCACAGTGACAAAAACTAACACAGAGATTGCAGTCTCCAGGTATATGAGAATGTGCTGAAAAGCACTTCCTCACCTCTGTTTTACATTATGTTAAAATAACAACAAAAACCCAAACAAAGCAAATTACTGTGATTCATAAAATTCAGAATTAGAATGGAAATGTCAGAGCAGCTGTGGTGGGATTACACTCCTGTAATTCCAGCTACTTAGGAACAGAGATAAGAAGATCATGGTTTAAGACCAGCCTGGGCAAAGGTTAGCAAGACCTAATTCCAAAAGCAAGCCAGGCATGGTGGTATTCACCTGTCATTCCAGCTACTCTGAAAGTGGAGGTAAAAGGATCCCGGTCAGAGGTCAGCCCAGGCAAAAGAGCAAGACCCTACCTGGAAAACACACTAAAAAGGAAAGGGCTGGTACTGTGGCTCAAGTAGTAGAGGACTTGTCTAGCAATTGGGAGGCCCTGAGTTCAAGCTCCAGTACCAAGTAAATAAATGATAAATATAATGGCAATGCAAAGTCACCAACAGCAAGCCAAAACCTACCATTTTTGTCCAGATCTGAGTTAAAATCCCACCAACAGCATCCAGGGATGTTGCCTGTACCACAAAGCAATCTGTTCTAAAAAGGAGAATCAGCAGGCACATAGGAGTTCATGTTTCAGAACTTCCAGGTAGGGGAATAGACACAAGATTCATCTCAAGATGTACTACTTATTAGCCTAGAAAAGGAGAAAGTTAAGATGGTTGCAATTTTTCTTTTTTTTTTAATTTTATTTTTTTCATGTTGACTTTTTTTTTAATTTTAATTGTTTTATTATTCATATGTGCATACAATGCTTGGGTCATTTCTCCCCCCTGCCCCCACCCCCTCCCTTACCACCCACTCCACCCCCTCCCTCTCCCCCCCCCACCCCCTCGATACCCGGCAGAAACTATTTTGCCCTTATTTCTAATTTTGTTGTAGAGAGAGTATAAGCAATAATAGGAAGGAACAAGGGGTTTTGCTGGTTGAGATAAGGATAGCTATACAGGGAGTTGACTCGCATTGATTCAATTCTTCTAATCGAAAAGATATATTCCATTCTGATTTTAAATTCTAGGTAGCAGTTTAAAGTTAAATGGGCAAATAAAACTTACACTTTTTTTTTCTTTTTGCAGTGCTCTGGGTTGAACCCAGCATTGAACCCCGGGTCTCCTGCATGGTAGGCAAGTGCTACCACTAAGCCACATCCCCAGCCTAAATTCCTTCTAAATTGAAGAAATTTATGTCATTTCTCTGGCTTCCCAACACTCTCCTTTGTTCTTTGAGTATTATTTAATCTAGAAATATGATGATCATACATCCTCTATTTAGTGAGACTGTTGCCATTGTGTCAGACCCTATCTCAGAACATATGTTCCAATGTTAAAGTCCAAAATACCTACCAATGCCTAATAAGCACAAAATACTTTGACAAGAGAAGTCACTTGTCATACCCAAACTGCCAATATTCTATTACACAGACCTGTCAGGCACAGTGGAAACTCCATAATTCATTTTCCCTCTTTGCCTATATTTACACTCACGTCAATCCACAAAGGATTTCAGGCAACTTAAAAAAGTATATATATCACAAAAGAATAAAATAGTTGAAGGAATCAGGGCAAGAGCAAATAAGGATAGGGCGTTAATAAAAAATGAGAAAAGAATGCAACTTATGTAGCATGGGGCCCTGTACAGTACGAGAAGTGAGCCCAGAGTGTGACTTTAAGCTGCCTGTGGCCAAATCCAAGACAGAAAGACAAAATGTGAAACTGAAAGCAAAAAATCGAGCAGCTGGGTTGGATGTCAAATCTGAACAGTGACCCCTTTGGCAATGCCTACTAAGGAAGCTGTATCAGACAGGGACCTCAACAGCATCTGCATGTATGGTTTTTTTCATCTTCCTAACCTTTATCAAGGCAATGCCTAAGCCCTCCCAAGTAGGACATGGATGATTCTCCTTGTTAAAAACAATCGATAGGGAGAGAAACTTAGAGACTTCATCCAATGATTCATAGCCCTGCAAGCATTTTCCCTTCTTCCTCCTTGCATTTTACAGTTTTCTTATGTGCTTTCTTGTTGCCTTTAGCTACAGTGAACTCCCTAACTCTCCCTTTATATAGATGAAGACTTAACCACCCCACAAAATGATTCATTGAGAGTTGTCTGTAAGCTTCGAGCACCGGCCCCCAAACTCAATAGGCTTTCATATTAATCAGGGCCCATAATGCTGTGAAAAGAAATGTTTTGCTCTAAAATTCACCTTCCCAATTTCTATGGAAAATGTGGGGATTCTGTGTTGTTTTTACTCATCACATCCTGTAATATGTGCATCCTACCTAAAAATAATTTGCCCTCTCTAATACCTTTTTCCAGGGATGAGGGAATATCAGGCAGGCAATAGAAAGTCATAATGAATATTACATGCTCTTGTAAAGAATGTCTTCAAAGGAGAGGATGCTTGCCAGCATTACTGAATAATGATCTTTGAACACAGCATTAAAGCCATGGCATGAAGGAAGGGAGATAAAATATTTAATGACATCTTAATATTCCCAGATCTTGCAAAAAGTCAAGAATTGGTCACAGTTTATCGGTAACTGTACATTTTAACACCATTCGACAACAATTTTTTCCAATCAGAATAACAGAGTTATCAAAATAGTGGGGTGGTAAAAAGAAATGGAAATAAAGGGGGCTATGAACTGTTTGGAAATCCTGTCTTTTCCAATTGATTTTTAATATTAATGTGGAAACTGGGCTCGACAGTCAATTGGCTCACTTGGTGAACAGCTTGGCCAGAGCCTCAATAAATACTGAGTATGTTTCTGTGAAATAATCTTTGACTAACTGTACTCAGGACTAAAAATCCTCTAAAATCTCATTCACCTCTTGGTAGAGTCAGAAGTTTTTTGTTTTGTTTTTTTTTCTAAAATGGGGATTAAACCCAAGGTCCTGTGCATGCTAAGCAAGCTTACTTTACCATATGATCCACTCCCGCCAAAGGTCCTTTGTTTATATTTTGTTTTTGAGACAGGGTCTCACTAACTTTGGGCTGGTCTCAAATTCATGGTCCACCTGCCATGAGTCATGATATATAAAGTCTGGGAAAGAATAAATAAAATAGAAACCAGGTACATATTTATACAGCAAGTCAATCTAAGTATCTAAAACTGGACAACAGAAGGAAAGAGTCCACTTAGTTTGGGGTATGAAGAAACTTATTTGGCTATAAGAGACAAGAGTTAAGTCAAGTCTCCTAACCTACTTCAACAATGCACTCATCTCCATGAATGATAACAATACTAGCTAGGAGCTAATGGAGTGTTTAGTCTCCTTACTCTACACAGGCATGCCAGTACCTTTGTTTCAATTTGAAATCATTCTTGTAGCTCTCCTATATATCTTAATATATTATTATTATTATTATTATTTTGATTACATGTCTCTCTCATTTATGCAATCCTTGTATTTAAATAATAAATTTCATGAAAGCAAGATCTCTATTTTCTGCTTCCTTTGGACTACCTGATAGTACCTACAGTAGTTTTGCTCAGTTAATCACAGGTCACAAACATGCCTGAGAAGTCTTTCTTCTCTTCTCTCTGTAAGCTAACAAGCTAGCTAGCTACCTGTGTACACACACACACACACACACACACACACATCCTTCTGTACTTTTGAAACCAAATAGACAAAGTGGGTCTCCCTGTCCCCCCAAAAACACATGTTAAAGGTATTTTCAGAAAACTTTTTGCACAGGTAACTAACTTCTAAACACACAGCTGAAAGAAAAAAAATAAGCCCTGGCACTGAGAAAGGAAAAGAAATTCAAGGTAAGATGAATCCTAGAGGAAGTTCATGAAGACACAATGGATTCAGTTGAAGATAATGTTAGCACTTTTCATGAAAGTCCTTCCCACCCCCTAGCCAAATGTGTGTTCTTCCCAAGCCTAGAGTTCTACACCACTGAAGAAATAAATAAAACAGTAAAGCAAATAGGAGGTCAAAATGCTTCTGTTATTTCAAACAAAGTTGGCATTATAGATCACAGTGTTTACCTTCAAGGAGGTGGACTTGCTCATACTCAGTCCCTAGATTAGAGTATTGCTCATCCTCCCCACCTTGAGAGGGACGGGTGCCTTTAGACTCCCTTGGCAGGTGCAAGGCCTTTACCACTAAGCTTCCTGCAGGTCAAGAGCACATGCTCTCTGAGAGGTGCTCACCAATTAGGGACTTTTTCCACTCCAAAGTGGAGAAGGAGCAGAGGGGTGAGAAGTATTGATACCAGTGGATATAAACCCCCATAGATAAAACCGTCGGGAATGAATGTGTTCTCCCCTAGCAGATGTGTTGAGTATAAAAAAAAAAAAAACTCAGCAGAGCATCCTACAGGCAGATACAGAAGAAGATATGAAGCAGTTTAGGAAAGATGTTTGGGCTGGGACAAGCATTTGCATATCCTCAATTCACGCATAATGGTACAGAGATGATTTCTCAGAAAGAGAAGGTGCTGATAGAAACTAAGGAGGGACCTTCAGGGAGATGAGCATTCAAGGGTAAAGAAGACAAAGAGAAACCAGGAAAGAAATGAAGGAAGAGTCCATTCAGGAGCTGACAGAATGGAGGTGGATGGTGCTGTGAAAACCAAGAAAATGAGAGCCAGCAGAAGAAAAAAAAAAAGGAGGAAGGGGTGAAAGAGGAGAAGGAGGAGGAGAGACAAGGAGAAGGAGGAGGAAGACAAGGAAGAGAAGGAAGAAAAGGAGGAGAAGGAAAAGGAAAGAGGAGAAGGAGGGGAAGAGGAGGAAGAGGAAGAAGGAGGAGAAGAAGAAGGGACAAAAATGATGAATGCGAATGGTGCTGGGAAGTGAAGTAGATGAGGATTGGGCTCAGGGCTTGTTAATTTATAATTAATAGGCAAGTACAAGAGTCACCATCTTTATCTTGGATCCATGAAGTTACTCCCAACAAGTTGTGGACTGTGTGTGTGAGAGAGCTTTTACAAAATCTAATTGCCCAGTATAAGGAGAAAAGAAAATAGATTACTGGATGCAGACAGGGTAGGATTCTAAGTCCTCAGGAAGAACAAGGTTATTGTTAAAAGTCCTAGGCCCGGGGGGTCTGAGTCGGGTAGAAAGAGAACTGAACCTGAGAGGGCGGTTCTCCTGAAGATATTTAACCTGCCCAAACCTGGGAGACACTTGAGGGGCCAGGTGAGGAATTGTTGGTGTAAGAACAGGGGGAATGAAAGCAAGCAAGAGAGAGACAGAGAAGTCAACCTGCATGCAGAATAGTGATTACTCAAAGTTGGGAAAAGGGAGGGAGGGTGGGCCTGTGAAGAAAGGTTGGATTAGATCAGCATAAACTGTATGTGTTGAAATATCACACTAACCCCCATTACTATGTATAATTATACATGTTAGATAAAAAATAAAATAAAAATAATCTTAGAATTTTTTTAAAAGTGTGAGCAAGCAAGAAGGCCAGAACTGTGCTCCATTCCTTTCACAGGTGTTTGATAAGTGCCTCCTATGTTCAGACACAGGGCTCAGTCTTGAGAACACTGCCATAGGGCTCACATTCTACAAGAATTTGTGTGTAGAAAGTGAAATACTAAAACTTGAGATTTTATAGGTGAAAACAGATCGTTCACTATCTCAAGTTCAGGTTTGTTCAATTATTTCATTCTTTAAGACACAATGTTCACAACTGGGGGAGGGGGTGAGAAAGATATCTTAGCCATGCGTGGTGATTTAACCCACCAAGCTGCCAAGGTTGGTCTCCTATTTACTCACTTGAGTCATGAGAAGAAAGAAAAGTCATGGAGACAACAAAAAGAGAGAGAAAATTAATATGTTAAAACTTTGCATTTCAACTTTGAGCTGACATTGCAATGAGGCTCTTTCCAGCTGCTTTGTCTGGCCATGTCAGGGAGTGACCATGATTTATTGTGCCACCTCTGTAATTTCAATGTTCTTGATCTCCCACTGGAAGCAGTGACAAGTAAGGTTAACTGCTGTGTAAAGAGACAGTATGAGTAATGCTTCATGCACAGAGCTGGCACTGATCTGCAGCGCAAAGCGGGGGAAGCAGGGATGGAACCACTGGTTAAATTTCTTTCCCACATCAACCTCCCAAATGCCCTAATACCTTTTGGAACACTCAGTGGTCCTGTGGAAAAATACCCTGAATTGTGTTAGAAACTGTTCCCTTGTCCTTGTTCCCTGGCAAACATTCCAACAGTTAATACTACTCACATTTGTGTTTTGTATCGTTAATAGTAGCTAGTATTAAATGTCTACACCCTGCCAGGCTCTGTTGAGATGCTTCACGTTCATGATTTCATTTACTCCTCCTACGGTCATCCGTTTACAGATGAGAAGAATGAGACACAAGTTAAGTAACTCAAAAGTGGGAACACAAAGCAAATCCAGCATTTGAGCCCCATTCGTCTGACTGCTGGGTCCTGCTATATAACATAGCTATTAGGTATAAGCTCATTCCAACTCATTTAATACAAGTCATTCATTCTGATTTATATTTTTCTCTAACCAGCTTGTATATATTTCTAAAAGCTTACTGGCTCTGCCATATGTGAATAAATCAAGGTGTGCATCACCATGGAAAATAATTCCCTTTGTTTTCCAAAGCCACGGTTTGTCTTGGTTAATGAGATCTTCATTAGAAGTTTTTGTGGATATCTGCAAGGGTCCTATTAATGCTAATCACTTTTTCTCATGCTTATGTCTCATTTCTTCTAAATTAAAGAAAAAAAGAGAGGAACTACCTTGATCAAATGCCTACTTCATTTTGAACGTTGTGTCAGGTACAGAAAGCTTCACAATGACACCACGAGGTAGCTATCATCCCATCATTTAAGTAGGGAAGTGGAGGCTTCACAAACTTAAGAACATTTTTCCAGGTCCAACTATGTGAAAGGTAGAAATGGGCTCAAAAGCCTCGGCAACTCTATTTCACCAGAACTGTCTGTTTTAATGTTTTTTCTTTTTCTTTTTTTTTTTATTGTACTGGGGTTTGAATTCGGGGCCTCATGCTTGCTAGGAGGCACTCTACAACTTGACCCACTCCACCAGCCCTTTTTTGGGTTGGGTATTTTTCAACATAGGGTCTTGTGAACTATTTGCACAGGCTGGTTTCAAACTGGGATCATCCTGATCTCTACCTCCAGAGTAGCTAGGATTACAGGCCTGAATACCAGTGCCCAGCTTGTCTAGCTTCTCTTACAACTTCTGCTGCCTCCTTTATAGTCACTCCTCCAGGTTTGTGGATTCTGCATCTACAGATTCAACCAACCACAGATTGGAAATAATAATAATAATAATAATGGTTCAAATGGTAGAACACCTGCCTTGCAAGCTTAAGGCCCTAAGTTCAAAACCGAATACAAATAAAAGGAAGAAAGACATGGGAGGGAGGGAGGAAGGAAGGAAGGAAGGAAAGAAGGAAGGAAGGAAATTAAAAAATAAGATTTTGGATCTTCACTGAATGTATAAATTTATGACAACTATTCACATAGCACTTACAGTGTTTAGGTACTGTAAGGAATCTAGAGATGATTTAAAGTATACAGGAGAATGTGCATGGGTTATATGCAAATATCATACCATTTACTGTAAGGGCCTTGAGCATCCATAGGTTTTGGTATGCAGGGGAGGTCCTGGAAGTATCCCCTGCAGATACTGAGGGATGATTAGTTCTACCTTATTTTACCTACAGATGAAAGGAAGTGGAAGGGACAGGAGAGTGACAGGAATAGATTGAGGAGAAGAGGAAGAGCTGGCTTCAGAACTTCCATATCCCTGAAACAATGCAGAAATGGTTTCTTGGTTGCCCAAATTTCCTCAAGGTCCATCCTAAGTCTTCTCGGAGACTTGTGATTATAGTTGTCTGAATAACAACCTTGAGATGTTCAAAGTTTCTTCTCTGGCAAAAAGCCAAACTCCCTCCAATTCCTGGCACATGCACAGTGCCAGTGTGAGGTCCTCTGCTTTCCAGAGCACCAGACAATAGGTCAAGGATGTGTTTTTATTGGGATTTTGTACCCACTGCGACTCAGCTGACACAGATTGGGCTCCTGGAGAAAGATATAGGGGCTTGCCCTCCTCTCTTCACACAAATATTCTCTTAATCTTATCTTCTCAACTCTTTCACTTTCACTGAAGCGCTCTTGAAAGTTGATTTAAATCTCACTTTAAACTCTTTTATGCTCAGAGAAAAGAGAATGCTGTTGTTTTTATCTAATGGAGGTACTGCGCTGTGACTGGATTTGTGACAACAGTGTATCAAAATGCCAAAAAATTGTGTCAAAAATAACATTTAAAAAAACTCAGGGAAGCATGTTAGAGTCCTAAATGAGCATTTTTATTTCTCTGTGTTGAAATTTGTTAGTCTGCTCTCAAGGGTCTTAATAAACCTCAAAGAAACACACAACACTTAATGAACACAGTTTAAGGGCCACTTCAGCTGTTGATGTGCCCATTACTGTCAAAACATCTCTCACTTGAATTGTGAATTCTCATCTTCCAAGTCTTTCTCTTCAATTTCATCTTCAGCTTATTTTCCCAACATCCTTAACCTCTAAAGTATATGCACATTGCCATAAAGTTAATCAACTAAAAAGAATTAATTTCAATTTATTCTCTTTGTCTTTGTTGAAGAAAACATCATAAAGCATTTCCAAACACATTACAGATAACAGTAAAATTCGTGACATTCCCGTATTGAAAGGATTTATGTATATAAATGAATGGGTTTTCAAATAATACTCAAGAGAGTCCAATCCAAGAATGGTGGCTCACCCTTGTAATTCTAACAACTCTGAAGGCAGCGATCAGGAGGATTGAGGTTGAGGCTGAGCCAGGCATAAAAGCAAGACCCTATTTGAAAAAATACCTAAACCAGGAAGGTCTGGGGGGCAGCCTGACTAACAAGTTCAAATCCCAGTACCACAAAATAAAGAGTCCATAGAGTTCATAAGCAATATGCTACCTCCCATGGTCTGGGAGAGAAAAAATAAGAATATCTAAGTTTCAGAGCCTGTTTGGTTAAATTCAAAGTATGATAGTGTCTTTTGCATAACCTGAAGAAATATCAACTCCCATCAAGCCCATGTTGAAGGTTTGATCTAATCTAAGAAGATCTTTGAATTTCCTGGTCCCACCACCCTGGCAGTCATCTACAACTTTACAACTGTTTCACTTCCCCACTGCAGAGGTAGACAAATCACCAGGCATAAAAATCAAAGTCAGAATATCCTCATTGCCTGGGCAAAGCAACTGGCAAACAGGAGGCTCTGTGGCACAGCAGGGCCATAGTTATTTTTGCAAGAATGACTTTAATATTAAGAAGGAAAGTATATCTCCTCTTAGCTCAAGAACAGTCAAGGATGATATAAGCCATGATGCAGAGAATGGCTTTGAAAGCGTAAAGTCAACAAAAGCAGCTGAGAGTCACAAAAAGGAAGAACAATCTTGATGACAGTGTTTGAACCCTTGGATTCAGAGGCATCTAATGTCAGATGCACTCTTAGATTTCCAAGACACATAAGCCAATACAATTCCCATTGTGTCCATGTTAGTTGAATCTGACTTCTCTGCATTTCTGAAAAATACACTTGTTCTTTCCAGGGGCATTGCAAAAGAGGTATTATGGTTTCATTTGGGTGGGTTTAGTGCTTTCTGTTGCTGTAGATATAGTCTACAAAAATGCAAGGTGCTTGCCTCCAAAAGATTTTTCCCCAGAAACGGGCTACAGGTGAAGATCTGCTCATCCCTCATTTCTTTAGTGGTGGTTTTCCATTGCAGAAGACATGGAGCACCTACGTGCTCTCGTACATCCACGGTGGGATCACAAACAAAAACAATCTTCCTACACAGCAACATACCAGTAGGAAACAAAAATCTTTGAAGTGTCCATACCATTGGAATAATTTCAAAACTATGAAGAAATCCATTAATATAAATGAATCACAAATGAAAATCCATTTTTCAACTTCCCAGTTATAAAAGAGATGCAAATCAAAACAACACTTAGATTTCATCTCATCCCTGTTAGAATGGCCATATTCAAGGATGATAGCAACAACAAATGCTGGTGGGGATACCACTAAATGGGAATCCTTTTGCATTGTTCCCACTGTTGGTGGGAATGCAAATTAGTACAACCATTATGAAAGTAGTATGGAGATTCCTCAAAAAGCTAGAGATAGCACTGCCATATGATCCAGTGATACTGCTCCTGGATATCTACCCAAAGGAATGTAAGTCTGGATACAATAGAGATACCTGTACACCGATGTTCATCACAGCACTATTCACAATAGCCAAGCTTTGGAAACAGCCCAGATGCCCTACAACTGATGAATGGATCAAGAAAATGTGGCAAAATATATATATATACACAATGGAGTTTCACTCAGCCATAAGGAATAATGACATGTGGTTTGAAGGTAAATGGATGCAATTGGAGGACATCATGTTAAGTGAAGTAAGCCAAGCTCAGAAAGACAAAGGCCACATGTTTTCTCTAACACATCGAAGACAGATCCAAAAGATAAACATATACACAAAAACAAACATGATCATATGCAAACTCTTATGTAGAACATGTTTGTAATAGTGGAACTACTCTATGGAACTTGGGGAAAGAGGGAAAGGAAAAGAGAGTGATAGAGCATCAATAATATCCCAAAATATAACATCTGTGAAGGTAGACAATAAAGGATGTGTATTGAAAGCTGTTGGAAAATGGGGGATGGGAGGTAAAGAGGAAGGGAAAGAAATGGAAGGGTTTGAACAGACCAAAGTAAAGTATATTCACAGCAGGGACACATTGAGAAACCCCTTTGAGCATCAACTTACATATTAATAACGAAAGAAAAGACTGTAAAATAGGTATAGTGTGGGAGAGGTGCTGGTGGGAGAGGGGAGGGCGGATGAAGGTAGTTGGTGGACTTTATATACTTTCCTGAAGTTGAACAAAGAAATCTCTTGCAGTTGCTGTAAATGGAGCAGAGAGGGCATTCAAGAGGAAAGATGATGGGGGCAATGGAAACTAGTGTATGATATAAGCCTAACCGGAATTGTCACGATGAATCCCCCCCACCGTGTAACAAATATATCCTAATAAAAAATTATTTAAAAAATGAAAATCCATACAATTATTTCCATAAATATTGAAAGGTCACATGAAAATTTCAGTATCTTCTTTTAGCTTTTTTATATTAACAAAATAGAAAAAGATGGATACATCCCTAGCACAATAAAATATGGCTACTTTCACCCAAAATTCCCCATCATACTTATTGGGGGAGAACTATACCTATTGTCAGTGAAATAAGAAATAAGACAAAGATCTCCATTATATCAGCTACTATTTAACACATTTTGGAGATGTCAGACAATATAACAAAGCAAAATAAGGAAATGTGAAAAATGAGAAGAGAGGATATACAGTAATCTTTATATGAAGTGGTCTAATAGTTTAATCAAGAAAATTCACGAGTTAACTGTTTCAATAGTGCCAAACCATTATTAAAACTAACAACAACACAGTATAACTAGAAATAAAATTACTACACAAAATTAGTAGCCATCATATAGTTACTATGCAATCAGCTACCAGATACATTGTAAAAAAAAGAAAGAAAAAAAAATATTTCATTTCCAATAGAAAAAATATCTAGGAATTAAACTTAGCAAGAAATATACAAAATCTACAGAAAGTAAACTTAAATGCTACTAAGGACACAAAAAGGAATAAATAGAAAAGCAGTCGTTTTCTGAAACATGGAAAATCAAATTATAAACACATTGTTTCTCCTCAAAGATGCTAGTGAATTTAATGATATTGAATGGTCTATGATAAATAAAGCAATGCAATGAAATGAATAGATAAAGTGAAAATAAACGTGGGAATGCAATTCTAACATTTCTATGGAAAAAATAATTGGGCAAGACTATCCCCCCAAAATTTGAGAATAATAGTGAGGAAGGGAATGATGCTAAGTAATTAAATATATAATAAAATTAGAATCTCTTTCAAACTACACTACAGTTCAAAAAACCAGACCAATAGAACAAAACAGAAAAATTGAGAAATAGACCCAAACACATATGGCAGTTTAATACATAACTTTGGCATCTTAATATAATAGTGGAATGTAGTTTATAAAACAAATAGTATTGATTAGCTATCCTTAAAAAGTTAAGTTGTATCCTTATCTCACACTTTACAGAAAAATCAATTTTAGATTGAGCAAAAATTTAACTGTAAAGTATAAATCCATAAAAGAATAAAGAATAGCATATTTTAAACCTCCAAGTGGGAAAAGTCTTATGGTGTATATAACAAAACTCAGGATCCTTAAAATAAAAAAAAATATTGATAGAACCATACACATAAAACATTTGTGAATGACGAAACAAATTACTGAAAGAATCTGGAAAAAAATACTACAGAATTATATCACAAGGAGCTAAAATTTTATCACTAAAGAATCTTATAAATTAATGTGGAAAAAAAGGGCTAACAAAAAGGAGAATAATAAAGAGCTACTAAAAAACAGTCAGCCTCCTTCAAAACAAAAGAAGCCAAATTTATGATGAAATAACAGTGTTTTTGACAGTACTGGGGTTTGAACTCAATGCCTTGCACTTGCTAGGCAAAGCTCTAGCACTTGAACCACACTTCCAGCCCCTTTTGCTTTTAGGCTATTTTTCACATAGGGTCTCACACTGGAGGCCAGCCTCAGACCTTGATCCTCCTTATCTATGCCTCCTGTGTAGCTAGAATTACAGGCATATACTACCTTGCCCAGCTTATTTGTTGAGATGAAGTCTCACTAAATTTTGCCCAGAATGGCCTCAAACCACAATCCTTTGAGCTCTGCCTCCCAAGTAGTCAGGGTTACAGGTTTGCAAATGATATTTTCTCACACAAGGTCTTACAATGTAGCCCAGGCTGACCTTGAACTCATGATCTTCCTGCCTCAGCCTCCTGAGTATTGGGATTACAGGTATGCCCAGATGAAAAAATGTTTTAACTTCCCATATTGGCAAAGGTACAAAAATTTGATAACATATTGCACAGATGGGAATATAGGAAACAACCTCCCCCTTCTCATATTACCATTATAAATATAAATTGGTATCATCTCTATGGAAATAAATTCTATAATGTCTAGCTAAATGTTGGATGCTCATAGCTTTAATGCAGCAATTCCACTGCCAAGAACACATACTGTGGAAATGAGGTCCATACAGTGCTATGATACAGCATGCTTATATCAGAAGAAGGTGATGAACAATGTCAGTGTCCGTCAATAGGATACTTACACTGGAATATTCCTCGGCCATTAAAAAGGAAGATGCATCTCTTTATGCATCCTGACACAGGATGATCTGCCAAATGCACATACTCATTCGGTAAAGAGTTTCTCTGAAGGAAAAGCAGGAAACGGAGGCTAGAATCTTGGCTCTGAGCTAGAAAGGAGACATGACATCACTGAAGAACCTTACATATCTTTTGAATTTGTATCTTATATGTATTGATATCACTTATTTAAAGTAACTAGAATGATTTGAAATTGTTGAATTATTTTTACACATTAAAAACAGTGTATTTTTACTCTAACATAGAAACATCTCCAGGTCTCAATTTTAAGAAAATAACTTCAAATGCAAAAAAGTACATGAACAAAAATACCTATCATAAGGGGTTTTTGTTGTTTGCTTTGTTTTTTTTTAATAATTAGGAAATAGCAACAACCTAAATGCCCAATGTTAACAGAACAGCTAAGAAAATAATACTACATTCATAAAATAAAATACTACACAGTCATTAAAATGGAGCGTATGAAGAGTTTTTAACAATGTGGAAATAGTCCTATATGAAAGATTAGTGAAAAAAAAGAAGCAGAGAATTCTCATACTATGATCTCAATGGTGCAAAAGCCACCTATGGAGCATATTGTTATGTTAGCCATTATTTTGGATCAGTGAGATTACAGTAAACATTTTCCTGTATAGTTTTCATTTTTAGTCATTTTCCAAGATGATATTGTGCTTTACTATAGTAATCAGAAGATGTTTTATAAAATTTTGAATCTAAATCTATGTGCCCTTGCTTACAAAGACAAGTCTCCTTACTTAGGCAATGACTGACTCAGAAATCCCCTCTGGGATTTCACACACATGCCACTGTTTTCTCTTTTCTAGTCAGATCCTACCAGAAGTCGGTCTGCTGAGAGACACACCCCTCTTCCATCATTTGCCGCTTTAATTCTCTCAGCCTCTACTCCCCCACCCCTGCCACGCCACTGTGGGAATTAAATAAGATATTTAACATGGTGTGCATGGCTCCCAGTGCCTGCCACATAGTCAATCTTGAATAAATATTAGATATTTTTCACAAGAGAAATTTGGTTTTTGATCTAAGTGTGATTTCAAAGCATGGAGACAAACTCTCCTAATAACACCCAATTCTCTGTCAGCTTCTGTGGTTCCCAGCAGTGTGGTATTCTGTCACATGACCTGAAGTTTTCTTTCTCACCCTCTCCTTGCATTAATTCCAACTTTAACTGCCATTGGGACACCCTTCTGCCTTCCAAGCCCTTGTCACCAGGAAGCCATGAGGACTTTACAAAGATTTACTACTGATGTCCTAGGAGTTGAGCCATCTGTCTGAGGCAATGAGAATGAGTTGGAGGGAGAGGAAGGTTCAGCAGCCTAACCAACAAGCTTCCAAAAGATTTGAATACACTCCATATTTTAAGCAAGGAATGAATTGGAAGCCGGGCACTGGTGGCTCACATCTATAATCCTAGCAACTCAGGAGGCAAAGATTAGGAGGATCACATTTAGAAGCCAGCCTGGAGGCCCTATCTCAAAAAACCCTTCATTAAAAAGGGCTGGTGGAGTAGTTCAAGGTGAAGGCCCTGAGTTCAAGCTTCATCACCGTCAAAAAAAAAGAAAGAAAGAAATGAATTGGAGATTTCTCATTGTCAGAAGTAGGTGGATTTCCTGGCTAAATTCAAAGATAAGTCTGGAGTCTTCCTCATGGGAGCACCATCCTTCACTGAAAGGAACCAGGGCTCCCTAAGAAATGTTTGCTTCCAAGATGGGAGCAGAGAAGAAAATAATGTGCTTGAAATATTTTGTTATGCCAGAAAGTAAGGGAGTGCTCAAACAATGGTGAGAACATGTCAAAGGAACAGAGACCCAGTGGGCAGGGGCTCCCACTGACCAAGTGTGGGATAATTTGAGCATCAAAAAAAATAATGGTACTAGTGGATGAGAATTCTTTAAAACAAAATTCAAAAAATGTCATATGAGAAGGAGAAGAAGGAGGAAGAGGAGGAGGAGGAGGATGACGAGGAGGAAGACAAAAAGGAAGGGGGGAAGAGGACAAGACAGCTCTTATAATAAATAGGAGGTCATTGCCACATAATAAACATAGGAGTTATGAAGCTATTAAAGTTACCAATGATGCAAAAGACAGTAGGTCATAATTTCGAAGAGCAGACCGTTTATATGATTTCAAATTATCTATCAAAAACATCTACTTGATTATAAGGAGGAAACCATAAGCTTAAAGTAAACAAACTTTATCCCAGTTATTAGTTAGACATCACTGTTTTAATCAAGTTAAGCACTAGATACCACTTAGGCCAAGCCATCAAACTCACCACTAATGAAACAGCTTTACAAAGTTTCAAGCTTATTAATAGTAATAAGACATTCTGATACAATGCATGGAAAAGAATGTCATTGTATTTCTATTAAATATGTATAACCTGAATATAATCTTAAGGAAACCTCAGACAACCCCAAACTGAAGAACATTCTACAAAAATATGACCTAACTTCTTCAAAAATATCAAGGCAAAGAAAGACAAACAAAGGATGAGGAATTTTTCCTAAATAAAGGCGATTTAGAGGCACAACAATTAAAAGTAACACATGTTGGTGGATTAGATCCTGATGCCGAGGATGGGGGAGAGGGCTGGACATGCAGGGGTTAGAAGTGCGTGGAGTGAATCCTGAGGTTCACCAAAGGAAACTCAGGTTGTGGTGTGATGTCAGTATGGAGCAGTACCCCTGTTCCTACAGCTGCAGCACGGTCAGCCCAGAGCTGCAGAGCAGCCAGCAATGGAAACAGAAGCCCAGACAGTCACCAGAATGAGCTGACCAGATGGGAGACCACCTTGAACATGAGATCTTTTTGCTCATTTCAAGATACTTCTGGTGCTCTCTTAACAGTCCCCACTCATTATAGGGGCAATAGTTTGACTGAAGAGTAGCTGATGCTCTGGCCCTGCCACTTACTATTCAACTCCAGGCAGTGATGGAAACTCATCAATGCCTACAGTGACAGGCTGTCTGATATAAGGTGCAAAAGAAGGGAGGAGGACAAGTGTGTTCCCACAAACTTACCAGTTTTTTAAGATGCAAGCTTGTCAAGGAGAGGCAGGCCTACACTCATGAGGCCCTGTCATCAACCAATGACCAGTGGAAATTAAACCTTGATTAGAGACATGCATACCTAACCCACTCCAATCTGCTCCAAGAAAGGAAAACCTACAGACAGTTTGGCAGCTGGTATCATCGAGCAGAAAAATATTTTGAAGTCTGTTTCTTAGGTACCATAAAGTTCTGCAACATTTTATCCAAATGAATTGAAGGCAGAGTCTCAATCTGTTCATAACAACATTATTCATAATAGCCAATAGGTGGAAACAAATTCAAGTTCAGCCATTCAAAGGTTGAATTGATACACAAAATGTGGTACATATCTGCAATGGACATTGTTCAGCCTTAAAAAGAAGGAAATTCTGCCATTTGTGACAATATGGGTAAACCTAGAGGACCTTATTCTCAGCAAAATAATCCAGTAACAAAAATGCAAACACTTATATGCAATACCTAGAGTAGTCAAGTTCAAAGAAACAGAAGATTAAAATGGGATTGGCAAGGTCTGGAGTAGTGGAGAATGGTGAGTTGTTTAATACTTGTAGAGAATGTCAGTTTTACAAAGTGGAAAATATTCTGGACGTTGGTTATACAGCAATGTGAATGTCCCGACTACTATCAAACTATACATTTTTAAATGGTTAAAAAGGTAAATTTTGTGTTATATATATTTTCCACAATTAAAAATATTTTAAGCCTGTGATTTTAATTGATCAAAGGTAAAAAGAAACAAGGCAGAGTGACGAATTTGTCCCTTGGGCACCACAATGACATCAAGTTGCAATGAACTGAAGTGGTGTCTGCCAGCAGCACCTACATATAAAATAATGGCCCTCAACTTCTCTTCCGAGTATATGCATTTTCTAGCATCTTCTACCTGTGTCTACCAAAAATATCTCATATATTATTCATCTCATCTTGTCTGTCATACACATGTAATAGGGTAAGCAAGTCTTCTGTATACTTACTATGTTCCAAATCCTTGTTTTAAAGCACATATGAACACATTTATCCTCACAACTCTATGAGATAGATACTACATTTATTATCGTGTTTTTATAGAGGAGGAAATTAAGGCCCAGAGAAGTTGGAGTAACCCACCCCAGAGCCCAGGCTAAAAGGATAGAGGTAGAAGTGGAACGTGAGCAGTCTGATCCCAGATCTGCGATCTTATTCACAACAATCTGCTTTGCCACACTGTGAGCGTACATACTTATATATCTTTATTTATAATCACCCAAGAGGCCCCCATTGCTGAATGAAACGAATGACCAGCAGGTGAGAATGGCAAATAAATTGTTACTCTCTATGATCTGGTCCACATGGCAAAGCCTTTGCGCATTCCTGAATACAGAGTCACACGGCTTAAGTCTGAATGTTTAACAACCCTTTTAAATTGTCTGAGATCTAAGTCTTTGCCTCAAGGAATAAGTTTCTATTGTGGACTTCTCAAGTATGTAGGAAAATCCAAAAGGAAAGAAAAGTCCAGTCAAGGAAGACTTCCTCATACCCCAAGTTGCTCTGGATGGGCAGTAGGATCTTCTCTGATCCCACCTGAGGTCTCCCACCATCCCAAATCTCTTTCCCAGTTATTTTAGTGGACTTTTTCTTAATTCCACATATGTTTCCACGTCTTTCTCTATAGAATGGGGCTAATTAAAGTACCTACACCATAGGATCATCATGAGAATTAAATCACATAACACATGGAAAGTTCTGTAGGTGGCTGGCATTGTAATTTTTGGTTTTACTGTCATTATCATCCCTATCAAGCATCCATTTTTGTCCTGCTTTACCTTTTTTGTAATCCTGCTGAGCAGTTGCCCCCTCCTATGGACAGTTCTGCTCACTTCCTGACACCATCATAGAAGAGTTCTGTTATGGATTGTTGTAGGTTGAATTATGTCCTCCCAAAAAAGACATGATGAAGTGATAATCTCCAGTACCTGTGAATGTGACCTTATGTGGAAATAGTCTTTGTGCATGTAATCATGCTGGATTAGAGTGGACCCTTATTCAATATGACTAATGTCCTTATAAGAAAAGGAGAACGTGGTGGCTAGGGAGTAACTCTAGGATAGAGCACTTGCCTAGCATTGATGAGGCCCTGAGTTCAATCCTTAATGCTTCAAAAAGTAAAAAAAAAAAAAAAAAAGGAGAGAACACACACACACACAGCATGTCACATGACAACACAGGCAGATCTTAGCAATGTGTCTGGAAGCCAAGCAATGTCAAGTATTGCCAGCCACCCCAGAAGCTAGAAAAAGGCAAGGAAGGATCTTCCCCCAGAGCCTCCAGAGAGAGCAAGGCCCTGCTACATCATTATTTCAGACTTCTAGCCTCCAGAAGTGTGAAAGAATACATTTCTGGTGTTTCAAGGCACTTAATTTGTGGTACTTTGTTGCATAGCCCTAGGGCACTAATACACTGACCTTTGCTTTTCACATTCACTCTGTGGGTTTTCCTTCTCTCATTTCCCTCCCAAATAGTGTCTCTCCTAAGATTCCCATTCATAGGTCTGTGCATGAACTTCCCTCATCTTAAGGAATATCTCAGTGAGTGTTCAGTCACAGGGGTCTGTGCTGGTAACTGCCTTGTGCTCTAGAGTTGGTTTACTATTTTTCTTTTTTAAATTTGGTGTACATTAAATTCTTTCCCCACCCCAAAATATGATAATACAATGAAAGGAAATGGTATAATACACTGAAATTCTTTAACTCTTTCAGTGTTGGGGAACAATCTGTTATCACTGGAATCAGAAGCCAGTCTTGTCCTGCTGGGTTATCTCAAGCCATCATTTTGATCTAGCCATTCATCATCTTGATAGTCTAAGATTCTTTCAACTGGGAGATTGACAAAGAAACCACTGTCGTTTCACCAACTGGTGATTGAATTCCATGTTCCTAATCTCATTTTTTTCCAGCTTCTTTGAGTTAAACATTACATTTTATTTCTGCTAAATCGCCCCTGTAATAGGCTGAATCTTATTCTGTTAGAGATTTTGATGGCTTCCCCAATGATGGCACATAAAACAGTGTCGAGCATAGATACATTTTTACAGTTTAATTCTGAGCTCCCAAAAGATAAATTGAGAACCAAATGGGGAAAGAGACATGAATAAATAATACCAGCTGAACAGACTAAAATTTGTAGGAAAAGTTAAACCCCTCTCAGTAAATGTCAAGTATGAAATTGTTGTATATAATTTTATTCATTGGACCTATCCTACTCCCACAAGATTTCATTTGATTTTCAAAGATTGATACCATTATGTTCTGCGTTCCAAGTATGAGATCAAAGCACTTCCCATGTCAGACTAGAGTTTCTTGCACTGTGATGCAGAACTTGTTCAACAATGGTGCTGGTGCGTTCCCGGGAACAGAGTGGAGGCTATGGGTGAGCGAGGACCTTGCCCCACACTGCTCCCTGGGAACTGGCAGGTGCAAACAATCACTGTGAGCAGTGGATGGAGTCACAGGAGATCAGAGCAAGCAAGCTTGGTGGGACAGCAGGGGACATACTCCTGAGTTCCAACAGCTATTAACCCAACCAGGGATGACTGGAGGGGGCACAGCAGCAGAATCGTCTGCTTCCCCTCCCCTCAACCCACACACCCAGCTACATATCCCAGCCTCCCTTGTGATGACTTGCAGCTAAGTGACTGAGTTCTGAGCATTCAAATGTGGAACAAAGTGGTATACTTGTTCAAGAAAAAAATTATTCATGACACTTTTGAAGATGGTAAGGAAGACTTTATTTTGGGGAGGGAGGTGGCTTCATGATAGAAACAGAGACCGATGTTATGGGGCTGTAGAACAGGGAAGAGGGATTGCACTAATTTGTCTGTTTTCAAAAGACAGCAAAAAAAGGGAAATATGGAGAGGTGATCAATTATTGATCCAAGAAGAGAAAAAAATCTATTTGTGAACAGCATTGATAGCAGAGAACGTTAACCAAAGTTATTCATTATGCACACTGCATGCAAGAAATGTTTCATCAGATGGCTATCTTTCTAAGTCAAAATGAAGTTTGGTCTGTTGAGAAATGGGAGGCCATGTTAGAAGCCAAGCCCCTGTGGGTAGAGCAGGCTTGGATTAGAGGACCGTGTTCAGGATTCCATACAGCAGTGCTATGGAACAAGGGAACTGCGAACTGGGTAGAGCTATGGAATAGGAACAGGGAAGGCTCTGGGACCTAAATTAGTCTCCTTGATGCAATTTTGCTTCCAAGTCATCCTGTTCTCTTCCCTTACAGCATGACAGGATTAAACCAGTTCACCTACAAATGACTCTTCCTTGGACTGAGCCAAGGAGATTGACAAGACTGGATCTTGTTATACCTCTAAAACAGTTTTATATGGTCATATCTAACTCTATATTTAAATATCACCAACATTCACTTTGAAAATTGAATGACATAAAGCATTTTGCAAGCACATAATTAAAAGATCTGTTCAAAAGTAAGCTCAAGAACATAAAATACTCCCCAGACTGTGTAACCAGAACTGTAGTTCTTGAGCATACTCCTACAAGGAGTAAGACTGATTATACTTTTTACTTACTGCCTCTTTTAAAGTTTCAGTTTACGTTTACTTTTAACTCTGTGAGGAACTTGAATCAGAGTCATGGTTGAGCTGAAATGGGGATTAAGTGTCTGTGGGACCCCAAAAGAAGTCCCCTGAACAAAAGAATCTTTTTGTCTAAAAAAAGGAGCTTGCAGCAAAGAAAAGTAGAGAAAGTGGTATGAATATGGCCATATACTCTGCAGGACCAGATATGAGTTCTACACGAAGAGGCTGTAGATAGATGCTAAAGAAGCTGTTTTTTTGAGGGACCTTGTGAGATATAAGACTTAAGTGGAAAATCTGGGCCTTTGGAGTTTGCACCTTCTGGGTAGGAGGAACAAGGCAAGAGTGCTTACACTAGAGTCATGGTGTGCTGGACAGCAGACAGCAATGTCAGAGCTCTCCAGAGAAACAGAACCAGTAGAAAATACATCTCTATAAAAAGATTTACTATAAGAAAGTGGCTCATGCAATCATGGGGGGTGGCAAATCCCAAAGTCAGCAGAGTGAGGCAGCAAACTGGAGACTCAGGAGAACCAATGGGATCACTCCCATCTAAAGGTAGGAAACAGCCAATGTCCCAGTCGAAAGGCCATCATACAGGAAGAATTCTATAGTACTCCAGGGAGGATCAGCCTTTCCACTGATTGGACAGGGCCCACCCACACTGGGGAGCGCAACCTACTTTATTCAGTTCACTGATTTAAATGTTAATCTCATCCAAAAACACCCACACAGACACACTCAGAATACTGTTCAACCAAATGTCTGGGAATCCTGTGGCCCAGCTGAGTTTACATATAAAATTAACCATCACACAAAGTAACCTCATCTACCCCCACACAGACTAATGATTTTGGTCAATTCGCATACCATTCCGTGAAATCTTCCCAATAACTTTCTGAGTTAGTTGTTACAAGAGAAGAGGTTAAATGGATTATGTGAGATCACAGATAGTGGAGGAGACAGGATTTAAACCCAGGACTTTGTGCATCAGTCAACACTTCTAGCATAAGGGCTCCTTTTTATGAAGCAACAAAATATCATACTTCTGTGTAGTTCATTTGGGCTGCTATAAGAAAAAAAAACTTTATACTGTGCAATCTATACATAACACAAATTTATTGCTCACTGTTCTGGAGGCTGGCAAGACCAAGGTCAAGGAGCCGAGATTTGGTTGCTAGTAAGGGCTCATTCCTCACAGATGGCTTTTTTTCATAGTATCTTCACTTGGCAGAAGGGGCAACTGAGCTCCCTCAGGCCTATTTTATAAGGGCACTAATTTCACTCATGAGCACTCTGCTCTCATGATGTAATCGACCCCAAAAGGTCACACTTCCTAATACCATAATATTGGTGATTAGATTTCAACATATGAAATTTGGGAGATCACAGACATTCAGATAACTCAAATTATTTTTTTTTAAATTTTGGAGCAACTAGGGAAAATTGAAAATGATTTTGGTTTTAGATGGTATGTAGAAATTGTTGTACATATATTTGGAGCAATGTGGCGAGGAAATGTAAAAACGAAAATCATACACCACTGCCTGACAGCACTTTTGCTTGACATGAAACATCATAAATAAAACTTTAAAAAAAGAGGGAAAAAAGCTCTGATTTCCTCCGGGCAGAGTCCAGTATGGCATATCAATTTACATCTCTTCTGACTGGCCAGTGGCCAGGCCATATCCTTATTAGATGCTTTACCTGTTGACCCTTGCTTCAGTGTTTTGACTTTGCTTAAAGTCAGGTTCTCTCTGTACGATCACAAGATGGCTGCAATAGCTCTAAACCTCACATCTCTCAGTTTTATAACCAGCAGGAAGAAAACATTTAGCTTCCATGATAGTCTCCCCAAAGCCCCAGAGCTTGTTTTCATTGGGACTATCTAAGTCACTTGTCTTTGAAGCAATCAACTATGGCCAGAAGGTTTAACTATGGAGCTAAAAAAAAAATGGAGCCAACCCCATTCCATATTACACAGGCTGATATTGGAGAAGAGGTCCCCAAATAAACATGGCTGCTGTTAGAAGGACAGAATGAGTATGGATGGTCAAAAGCAACCATGTTCCCTCCTACATCTTCCTAAGTAGGACTACTCTGAGGGTGCTGGTCCTGAGTCTTTAGGTAACAAGGAAAGTTAGCCTTCCAAGCATGGAATGTTCCCCACTGACATGGAATTCTTATGACAAATGAACTCAGGACAAATTAATTTATTGCTTCCTTTAAAGGATTGAGACATTGTCTTTGCCTATGCTAAGTCCCTCTACCTGAAATGCCCCCTCTCCAACTCCCTCAATCTGTAAAGCTCCTTCTTATCTTTGGGTCCAGCTCAGATGCCACTTTCTCTAAGAAGTCTTCTCTGAGTTCTTCCCTCTGGTCATGTTATGGCCTCGATGTTGGCGACCGTCCAAAATTCCTATGTTGAAATCTAATCTTCAACATAATAGCATTAAGAGGTGAAGCCTTTAGGAGGTGATCAGGTCGTAAGAGCAGAACCTTCATGAGATTAGTGTTTCCTTTTCGCCCTTCTGCCACATGAGGACACAGCATTTGTCCCCTTCTCCATGTGAGACAGAGTCAGAAGGCACCATCTTACAAGCAAATAGTAAGCCCTCACCAGACATGGAATCTGCTGGTACTTTGATCTTGGACTTCCTAGCCTCAAGAACTATGAATAATTCATTTCTGTTGCTTATAAATTGCCCAACAAAAGGTATTTTGTTGTAGCAGTAGGAAATAACTAAGACACAGTCCTCAACACCCAATCTGACCAAACTCTTTCAACTGTCCTCTCTTCCATGAATTCACAGGATGCAGAGCTATTTGTGTTGTCATCTTATTTCCCCTTCCAGACTGAAAACTTCCTGATTCAAGCCTTTGTTTTGTTCATTATGTGCCCCGGTACCAACTCATCATCAGCACCCCGAATTTATGAAATTCCAATCAATTCATCATCCAGAGGCATGTCAGTTCTCACAGTTATTCCAACCACCATTTAAACAAATTGAAATGCTTGTTTGGGTTCAGGGGCATCACTTTATTGTTACTACTTTTATTATTCTTTCTTTAATACATAGGATACAAAATTTTTGTTCAAAAAAAAAAAAAAGCAAACAAGGAAAACAGAGCTTAGTTCTCATGGATTCTCCATGACCTACACATCACTTTCACTACATAAGAAGGTCCTTAAAATGTAGAAAGTAGTCCTTTTCCTGAGATTAATTCTGCCTGGATCCCTATGCTCCTTAGAGCTGGGTCACTGCTGCCTTAAGAAAGCACTAGTTGAAACTTGATGCCTATAATTCTTAATTACAATTGCATTGCTGGCTTTATGTGCATCTCTGCTCATTTAAACTCGATGCTGACTGACAAATTGTGCTCGTCTGCCTATTCGACAGTAATTTAGTCAGGCAACCTGCAGCTTGCACCAGATTGATGAGCAGCTGTTTGATCTGTTTGGGGGATGCATTGTTGTTTTCTTGGTGTAGGCTGCTTTGTGCTGTTCTGGATGGATGAATAGTTTTGTCTTCTCCAATGACATTGTGGATAGTCTGGATGGTCACTCCTATAACTGCAAATGCACATTTCAAAAAAAAAAAAATCAATCACCCACCATTTCAAACAGAGCATCAAGCAACAGGCGCAAAGGAATGGCTCATCACACCTGACTCAAATTCACATTGCTGGTTTTTCAGGCCAGCGGAAGTCCAGGTCAAGACTCAAAACATGGCTATCCTTCATCCTCAAACCAAAACATATTTAATTTGCTACATGTGGTGACTTCTCTCTGAAGCACGTTAGGCTAGTAAACATTGCCTTTGAAAACAGTAACCCTACCCACAACTCTGGGGGCTCATACAGTTCTGAACTGCTCAATCTTCCTCTGCCATATCCCATGGCCTTCTGCCTCTTAAGCCTGGCAAGTTTCTGAGCTGATTATCTGAGTCTCTTCAGATGTGTTTATCTCCCTCCCAGCCACCACCCCCACCCCCACCCCAAGAACTTGCATTTTGTTATTTTTCCAGTTCAGGTTTTTCATGGTCCCTGTGGCCTGAATACAGAATTAAGGAAAGATGTCCCTAAGGCATAAGCAATTACTTTTTTGAGATATAATTCACAAACCGCACAATTCACCCATTTAGAGTACACAATTCAATGGTTCCTGGCATATTACATTATTAATTTGTAGTTGTGGCAAAATACATGAAACATAAAGTTTTCCATTTCAGCCATTTTTAAGTGTACAATTCAGTACATTTATAATGTCATGCAAATGAGGCAGGACAGATAGATGAGGAGACAGAGAAATTATATTATTTTTAACAAATATTAAAGGGGGAATGTTGGCAATAATGGTGCCGATAGGTTTCAGTTCTTACTGCACCCTTAAGCTTCTGTTTTCCAGGGTCACAGTCCTGCCTCCCAGGGTCACAGTCCTGCCTCAAGTCTAGCTTGAATCCTCCTTCTGCCCCAACCTCCAATCAGCATGAACCATAAGATCCTAACCAATCAGATCATGCTGAGTCCCACTGAGTGGTATCTAAGCCCTTGCCCCTCCTGCTTCTCTCTCTTGGCTCTCTCTGCTCTCTCCCTCTCACACCCGGCCATAAAGAATCTCTTGGCCAGATCACTCCTCTCCACATGGTCACTTTTGGGGCCTATATTTCCTTACATTTGGTGCCGTGACTCGGGGCAGGTTTCCCCAGTAATCCTGACTCACCCCACGACCACCCTGAGGATGTGACTGGCCAGGACTCATCCTCCCGATCGCCCTCACTCGAATCCACACCAGACATTCTTTGGTGAGTCCACCTACCCTTCTTGGGCTCCCTTTGCAGTCTCTCCCTTCAGTGTCTCTGGGTTTTAGAACACTTCCTATGCTTTGGGCTGTCTCTGGGCGGCTCAGACGGTAGAGGGATCCCCTTCTCTGCAGGGTTTGGATTTTACAGGGTCCGGGACCCTACAAAACCTAGGCCTAGGTAATCCAAGCCGCCGGCCTCTGGCCTGCAAACCACCTGAACTCAGCGACGGCTGGGTCACATGCACTTTGCATTTTCTCAGATATTTGTGCTGCGCGAGGATGCTCCACAGTACATAATATCCTCCTCTCCCATTCCGGGACCGGGTCCCTCATAATGGGTGCCTCTACATCTTCTCTGCCGTCTGACTCCCCATTGAGATGCCTCCTCAATAATTTAGACACCTTGGGTTTGACCCCAGACATAAAACCAAAAATTTGATCCGCTTTTGCACTCAAATCTGGCCCACTTATCCTTTGGACAACCAAAATCACTGGCCCCTTTTTGGGTCTTTAAATCCCAACCTTTTACGGGACATATAACTACTGTGAGCAATCAGGACAATGGGGAGAGATTCCATTATGTCCAAGCCTTTTCATACCTCCATCTAAATCCGGCTCTCTGACTTCAAATCCTCCTTCTGTACTTTCTGTTCCCCTGCACAGATTCTATCAGCTTGTAAACCAGATTCTAAATCAGCCAATTCCTCTCCAAACCTCCTCCTTCCCCATATAAACAGACTTCTTGCACTGCTTACCATACCTATCTACTCCCACGTGTCCTTTGTCTCTGTCTGCCTTCCCTTCCCTGGGCTTACTGGGACACTACCTCCCATGAAAAAACCTGTAGCATGGTACCTTATGACTTCAGCTATTCCAACTAGTTTGCCAGGCCTCTCAGTCTGAAGTAACTTTAAGTCAGCTGCTTTACAAAAGCACTTGCAAAAACCTGCAGCTGCCACAGTTACACTCTAACTTTACCCCCACAAGGGGAGGAGAGAAAGCAAACAGGCGCACCTGTGCACAGGATGCCGGCTTCTGGACACAGCAAAAATGCCTGCCATAGCTAAGAAAATCCTTAGAGAGGACCCAGCAAATCTTGGGCTGCCAGCCACATGTGGTGATGACTGTGGCCTGCCGCCACTTCCCCTAGAATAAATGTGCACAGAGTACACAGGAAGGGGGGAGGGGTGACAGGCTGCAGGATCAGGCCTAGGCAGTCAGGGTCATTTGTCCCAGGTGTGTGTGGAGGGAGTGTCACTTTGCACAAGTCTTGCTCCTAGCCCCACCTCACACCTCAGGGCATCAGACCCTTGTAAGTCAATTGTTAGCTCAAGGTTATAGCTCCAGAAATAACAAAATAGACATTACTGTGGTCTCTAAATTTCTCATTTAGCATTTTCCATACCTTTGGCCTCAGCATAAATTTTTCCCTCCAAATATTAACACTAGTTGTCCCATATGGCACTGTTACTGGCCTGAAATGCCCTCTGAATGCCCTTCTCTAACTTTACAAATGATTTCTTCGTTAAAAAGGTAGCCTTTATTAAAGAGGCTGCCTGCTGTTAGCTAAAAGACAGGATCCTAACGTTTTGTTCTTTCTAGATGGGACCTGCACCTTCCAGTCTTCTGGCTTGTAGATGTTGGAAGCTTTGTACTGAGGTCGGCCTCAGTATGCCTTGGGTGACCAAGAGAAGTGGCCTTCACAGGGTTCCTTAAATTACAATACCATACTCCAATTAGACCTTTTCTATAAAAAAAAAAAAAAAGTCCCCTATACAAATTTCTCTCATTAGAAAAGCAATGGGTTCTGGCCCAGGCCACTCAGGTTGGAAATGATTATATGACTCAAGAAGTAGAGTGTTGCTTTACAAGCATAAAGTCCTGAGTTCAAGCCCAGTACAGCCAAAGTAAGAATAATAATAATATTTGGGGCTGAGGAAGTAGCTCAATGGGAGAATGTCTGCCCAGCATGTGCAAAGCCCTGGGTTCAATTCCCCAACACTACTAAAAAAAAATTAAAAAATAGTAAAGAAGATAAGTGGCATTAATGTCACTTCAGACATCTCATAGTAGAAAAACGTAGTTTAACCTAGACCAGATCCCTCATTCTTCAAGGGAGGAAACTGAGGCCCAGAACAGTTCAGAGACCTGCTCTCCAGAGTGTCAGGTGTCAATATGAAATAACAACTTTACTTTACAGCAACAACCTATCAGAAAGCATACCACGGTGGACTCAGAGTCACAGGTGAGAGAGGTTCTCCTCAAAGATAAATTTCTAACAGTCAGCCCCAGATATTCGTAAAAAACTCAGACTGTGGCTGAAGGGAAAAGTCATTGAACCAAGACAGACAGCTAGCCATGTCTGTATTTATGGCTATGTCTGTATGTCCGGGACCTTACTAACAGGAGAGAAAAAGATAAGAGACCATGGCCTCATGCTGCTCTCAGAGGGTCCCACCCGATTGGGGCCTGTATCCTGAACTTGCTACCATGGTGGACAGGAGGGGCACTTCTGCAGAGAATGCTTAAGGGGGGACAGCCCGGGAGACAGCCCCGCCCCCAACCGGGACCCTGCCCTCTGCAAGGGTAACCACTGGAGGTCTAAGTGCCCCCATCACCAGATGGAAGATGAGGTGCCACCTCCTATGGATTGATGGGTCCAAGCCTCCTGTCCACACTCCACTTCTTGGCATCAATGTTGAGGAGCCATAATGGCAGAAAAACAAAAGGTCATTTTCCTCCTAGACTGTGGAGCCTGTTTCTCTGTTTTACCTTTTTCTCCTGGTCCCCAGTCCAATGACAAAAGTTATCATTTGGGGCAAATCTGGCCAGCCCCTAGAACACTAGTTTACCTGGCCTCTGGCCTGCTCTTGAGGAGACCTCCTCTTCTGTCACTCTTTCCTCATAGTACCTAAAACTCCAGTGTCCCTGATGGGACAGGATTTACTATCTCAATTAAAAGCTCAAATTCTCCTCCCCCCAGGCAGCTATCTCTGCTGCCCCCTCCTTCAGAAACAAAGAAGATTCCACAGTGTGGACTGATGAGATGAATGTAGGGTGAGCCAGGACAGCCCTCCCTATTCAAATAAAACTCAAAAATCCCTCACAGTTTCCACACCTAAAACAATATCCCCTCAAGCCTGAGGGACGATGAGGCTTTATGCCTTTCCTTAAAACAACAAGGGCTACTGATTAGTTGCTCCAGCCCCTGTAATAAATTTAAAGTTCTTATAAAGTTAATTTTAAAACACAAGTTACAAAGTAAACAACTAGAAAGGACATAGATAGGTAATAAATGTATTTTTTGAAAAGTTAAAGGAAAAATAAATGTTTTGGATGAGAAAGGATTTTGTAAAAAAGGGTTTATCCTAAAGATTGTTCCAAATAGGAGGGATAAAAACAAGCCATCAAAGGGTTTAGTATGTTATATAAAGGTCTAAGTAAGTTTTAAAAGTGCATAATAAGAAACTTCAGTGTGTGATAAAGTTAAAGTTGAATATAATCTAAGAGTTGCCTAGAAGATTTTTAGGGTCATATCAAACTAAAATCAAATCCTCTATGTCTATGAAATAACAAGGTTATCTTAATATTGTTCTGCTCTGAGTAACATCTACAAAAAAAATTAGAGAAAGATTTTATCAAAGAAATTATTTGTGTTTTCTGCTGATCTTGTCAAGCTTTTAAGTACTACTAAATCAGAGTTCATTTACATATTTGCTTATGTGTCTTAAATGACCACCTTGTAACAGTGTTATCTGAATATGGTACAAACATTTAAAAGGTTAAAAGTGTCAATTTATACAAAATAATGAGCTAAAGCTTTCTTTTATCCAAGAGTATTACATTTAAATCCTGACAGTTCCTGCCTCCCAAGGGTCACCTACCTAGGTGTGGCCTTAAAGGGACAGACTCACTCACTGAGTCATAAATGCATCAACCCAATCTTCTGTTTCCCAACCCCCATACCATAAGACAGCTTATACAGCTTTCTTGGCAGTTATAGGATTTTGCAGAATTTAGATTCCTAGGTATGCAGTCCCTGAACAGACACCTTTTTATGCTCCTCCTAATATTCCTATTTGGGTCTTAGATAATGTATGGCCACCCATTTCTCTCTCTGTAGTTGGAGGGCTCTTGAAATTGTCTAGGGAACATTTCACAGTGGTTCTCCTGGCCAATGCCCATCCTGATGCCTATGTTTCTTGCTCTCCTATTCTTAAGCTTCCTCCCTTGTATCACACTGCATGTCTGCTATTGCTAATCAAAAATTTAACCAGTTGTACCTCCAGGGATATCAACCTCTCCAAAACGCTAGGATAGTTGGCTGATACCCACCACATGAGGTCAGAGGATTGGCTTGAGACACCTTATGACCTATGGCTACAAGGGACCTCCATCAACTTCAGGGAGGAGGAAATTTTCACCTTCGGAGCCTGGGTGTACGCCATCATGAGGCTCAGCACCCCAACATTGTTTGCCAACTAACCCTCCCTTCCCCTACGCCCCCCCTTGCAGCTCGAAGAAGCCAGAGCGAACACAATGCCCCCCTTCCTTAACAAACATAAAAGGGAGGAATGTTGGCAATATGGCGCTGATAGATTTCAGTTCTTATTGCACCCTTAAGCTTCTGTTTTCCAGGGTCACAGTCCTGCCTCAAGTCTAGCTTGAATCCTCCTTCTGCCCCAACCTCCAATCAGCATGAACCATAAGATCCTAACCAATCAGATCATGCTGAGTCCCACTGAGGGGTATTTAAGCCCTTGCCCCTCCTGCTTCTCTCTCTTGGCTCTCTCTGCTCTCTCTCTCTCCCACCTGACAATAAAGACTCTCTTGGCCAGATCACTCTTCTCCATGTGGTCACTTTTGGGTCCTATATTTCCTTACAGGGAAGACTCAAAGACATGGAATAAGGAAGTAAAAACTGGAAGAAAAAAGAAATTCCCTTCACATCACTTCCTTTTAGATGTTAAGTTACAATGATACAGAGACATAAAGAGGCTATCTGCATCAGCCTTCCTGTTGAGATGTTAAAAAGCTAAATGCAAATCTTCTTGAAGGGATAGAAACAGAAAGGATGAAGGGCATATATGACAAAGGAAAGTTCTAAAATTTCCTTATTGTCCCTGGTTTTTGGGCAGGCCTAAACCACATCTCCATGTTTTAAAATAAAAAATCAGCACACATCTTGGGCACCCAGATCCACTGTCAAATATTTAGGGTTGCTTAGAAAATATAAAGACTACCATTTTGAGTCTTTACTACCATTTCCTACATGGACAGCAGGAAAAAATGTTTCCCCTTTTATCCCACTTCTCTCTACTTTATCCTGTTACTAAATCCTTGCTAAAACTTCTACCTTGTGAGAGTCCTTGTTGTGAGACACCTTGAAATGCTTTTCACATTTGTGAATCTCAAGTGCCTATGATTCTGCGTGGAATCTGGAATCTGAGGGAACCCCTCATCTGGTAATACAGTCATCACCATTATGTCCAAAGATTTTTCATCATCCGAACAGAAACTCTGTAACCATTAAGCAATAACACCTTATCCCCTCCCCTCAGTCCTAGATAATCTCTAATCTACTTTATGTCTCTATAACAATGCCTATTCTGGGTGCCTCGTATAAGTACAATCATTTGTTCTTTTGTGACTGACTTAATTCACTTTGTATAATGTTTTCAAGGTTCATCACAAATTTTATCCAATTTTTTTTTTATTAGTGGTACTGGGGAGTTGAACTCATGGCCTCATACTTGCCAGGCAAGTGCTCTACCACTTAAGCCACTCCACCAGACCCAATTTCATCTATTTTTAGAGCTGACCATTACTTATTGTATGCATTTACCACATTTTGTATATTCATTCATCTTTTGATGGACACTTGGATTGTTGCAATCCTTTAGTTATTTCGAGTAATGCTATCATGAACACAGGCTTACACATATGTTTGAGTTCCTGATTGCAGTTCCTTTGGGTATGCACCTAGTAGTGGAATTGCAGGTCATATGATAATTCTAGGTTGAAGTTTTGAAGGAACTACCAAATGTTTTTCCACAGTGTCTGCACATTCTGCATGCCTACCACTGCACTAGGATTCCAGTTTTTCCACATCCTCACCAAAAATTGTTCTTACTCCTTTTTTGTTGTTTTGTTTATATAGCCATCCTAGTAGGTGTGCCCAGAACACCTTAGAGTCTAGGGTAGCAATTTTCACAAGCAGCAGTGGAAAGAAAAAAGTATATTGGCCATTTTGGATTTGGAAATATACAGACTTTAAGGAATTTAATCTAGGTGAGCTTTAACTATAAATGGTTTCCAGTGGTCTAGTTTTATGTCCATTGATGTTAAGAGACGAACTGGAGACACTAAAGTCACAGAGAACCCCCCCAAACCCCCCTTGCAAATATGCTAATTGGTTCTTATTAAGGAACAGCATTTAGTGAATTGATGAGCTACCCATTATTATTGTACAGACATGTAATAATTAATGTATTTTATATCTCATGTGTAAGGGAGTTTCTCAAAGTTAAAGACAAATACGGGGAGAGGGGAAATTCAACCTCTGAACTAGAATCCTGATATCAACTTGTTAACCAGTAAGGCTGATTCCTTCTTCACTGAAAAGCAATTACTGTGGGCTCCTCAGATCTCTGTCTTCCCCATCAAAATGTGCCTTTATCTTCACTGACTCTCCCTGCCTCTTCTCCTACTATCTAAAGGAGGCCCCTCTCACCTTTTCTTCAAGAGCCCTAGCTCTTCATGGCTTGCCCACCCCCTCCCCATGGTGCCAGACCTCCTGAGCTTTGTCATCCTTTCTCTATGATCTCTTCCCTCTGAGACCACAGGCACCTTTGTTTTCTTAAACCTTTATAATATGGTGTTTCCACAGGGCAGCCCCCCCCCAAAATAGTAAGCATGGAGCAAAAGAGGACTCACCACAATAAGGTCTAGAAACCAACAAGACCAATGAAGCACTAGATATAGAAAGACAATGATGGAGTTGAAGGCAAAGATGCATCAAAATGGAGAAGGAAATTTGGACAGGAAGACAGACAACAGAACCCAGATCCTTGTTAACATTAGACTCTTTTTGTAAAACTCTTACTATTTTGTGCTCATATGTCCAAAGGGGGCTAAAAGTATTGAACTTACTGGGATACTAGTGAGTTCACTAATGGCATTCTTCAATTTGAATCACACTGAGAGCTGGTGAATTTAACAAACAAAAATATAGACTGTCCTGTTAAATTTGAATGTAAGATTGGCCATTTTGTTTATTTCTTATTTTATATATAAAGTATTTTTATTATATAAGTATAACCTATTACATGGGACACATTTATACTATTTTTCTTCATTATTTATCTGTAATTCAGATTTAACTGGGCTCCCTGTCATTTATCTGGCATTCCTAGTCATATTACTAACATCTTCCCGAATCTTCTTTCTTACCTCATTTCTAGAGTATTGTTCCTTCTGTCTCTGTCCATGCCTTCTCCTCTCCAACCTGGTCCACAAATGTAGAGATTCTATTCAGGAAGGTCCTGCCTCACTCAGAGTCTTTTCCTGATTCATCTGTTCCTACATCTTCCTCATAGTGAACTTATGGATTATGAGTTCTCAGTCTTTGCTTCCAGCCCTCACTGTTGAGAATTTCAGAGCTGAATCACTCTCATCTTTCTTTAGACAGTTTCACTTCAAAGTTCCATCCCAGACCTCAGACTCAACACATATCAAACTGAGCTCACATTTCTACCTCCAAAATCTTCTCCAAGTTTCGCCATCTAAGCTCATAATGTCAATATTTTCCTGATTATCCATTCAAGAAATGGCAGACCTAAATTCACCATTTCCTTTCTCATTAAATATCAGTGTCCAGTTCCTTCCCACTTTCAAATATTGGATGCCTCTGTCACCAGGGCCTTACCCTTGGTCATCTCTTGAACAACTGTAACTCTCCCAGACTCCTTCCCGCTAAATGTCTTGTTCTTTTTTTCAAGCGACTGCCATAAAACATGCAGAAATACTTTCCAATTACATATGTAATTCCCTTCTTTGAAGGTCTGTTCATTTCCAGTAACTAAAAAGAAACTTTACTCTAAGAATGAACTTACTTCAATCACTGAAAGAGCCTTTTTTATTGTTCTGAATCAAAGTCCACAGACATTATAAAAGACAGCCTATCTTCACCCAACTATATGGGAAACACACTTTTTATTTTCCTTGCTACTTGCAGAGAATTTGAAACTACAGAAGAGCTTAAGAAGAAAATTAAATCAGTATAATGGTTGCTTTTGATTGTCAACTTGATTGGATTGAGAAGCCTCTAGAAGATCTGTAAAGCACTTCTCTGGGTGTGTCTGTGAGGGCATTTCCAGAGAGGATTAACTGAGAGAGGAAGATCCACCATGAATATGGGCAGCACCATCCCATGGACTGGGCACCCAGATGAATAAAAGGAGAAAAAGGAGAAACTGAGTCCAATGCTTGCATCCCCTCTCTCTACTTCCTGTCTGCCATGATGTGAACTGCTCTACCATGCACTCCCACCACGATGAACTGAGATTTTTGAAACCACAAGACAAAATACATCTTTCTTCATTTAAGTTGTTTCCATCAGGTAGTTTGTCACAGTGACATTGAAGGTAACTAGCACAATCATATTTTTTTTAAAAATAAGAAATTTTAATCCCTAAATTATAATGTTGAGCACTTCCATGATCTGACCAGTATCTCAGGCCCATCTCCAAGGTCAATCTCCAAATATTTAAAACCAAGTCTCAGCATCTTCCAAACAGGCCACACCTCTTCCTGCCCATGTGCCTTTGCCCATCCTGAAATTTCCTTTTGTCCTTTCTACACCAACTCATCTTTCAAAAGCAACTCTTCTGTAAGATGTTCATGATTCCTCTCCCTTCTCTTACCTGTGGTCAGAATAATTTCTTTTTCTTTGAATTCCAACACGATTTTTTAATTTTTATTTAGCACTGATTTATTTGTCTCATCCACTAAGCTGTTGACCAATTATCAGTTAATTAAGATAGGCACTGGGAAAGGAAAGATCTGGTAAAGACAATGAATAGTTCAGGCTAAGGGAGTGAGAAATGCAGTCAGAACATTTCTCACTGGGCTTGTAACAAAGCCATGATGAACATACTTGGTGCCCCACCCAGGTCCCTAAGCCAGATCCTCTCACCTATGACCTTTTCAGAAGTCTTGCTCAGGCTGACAGCAGCTTCTTGGAGGCTGGAGGCAATAGAGCCCACTGGAATTGACCCACATTCCTCCCCCATTGCTGACGACTGACTGATTCTGTGATACAAAGGCCTGACTCCCTTGCCTTAGAGGGAAAACTTTTCAGTCAGATTTTGGTTCTAGAGAACCTCTCTGTCTTCAACCTTCCATGTTCTGTGGTCCAAAACGTGACTTGAGCTCACACTTTGCTCAGCTTCTTCCCATAACGCTCTAGCTTCCTTTACTCCATTTAGTTTTCCAAGGGCTTCCTCAATAAATCACAGGCACCTGGCTAGCTCATGACTTGGCCTTGTACCAAGTCCATGTTCTCTCTGGGACATATCCTCCTCATCTCTGAACTAGAGATAAGCTTATTTCCCAGAGTTGTGAATAAGGACCTGTGAAAGCACTTAGCTAGGTGCTGGGAATTAACAGGCACCTATTAAATGTTCCTGGAATCAGAACCTTATCCTTCAGGAACACAGAGTCCAGAGGCAGACAGTAAACAATGACTGGAATTAATGCATGGAGAAGGTGATGGTGAGGCACACTGTCTGGAAGAGGAGAAGTAATTGCCAGTCATCATCAAGACAACTCTGATCCACTCTGCTGCACCTCAATGAACTCTAATAATTAATGCTCTCCCCTCATTGTTGATTGTGAATATATCTTTCTTGATTAATTCATCTATTATTTCTAGTTCTTCCTGTGTGACCTCCCAATAAGCTAAGACTACTAGGCACCCTCATAATTGGTTGGTTGGTTGGTTGGTTGGTTGGTTGGTTAATAAGTACTGACTTAATATGCATTGAAATTCTCAGGTGCTGGAATCACTTGCCAAGTTTCAATTTGGACATTTATTGCAAGAGGACTTTGGTATCTGATAAGACGGATGAGATTCTGGGAGTCCTGGGTCCAGGAAAAGAGAGATGGGGATGACTCACATATGTCTACAGAATTCATTTTCCCACTTGTTTCATGCTATGCTAACTACTGTGCAGCTCTGATTGATTTATCCACCCAGCTTTGGCTACTTTATATTTCTATTCTCATCACTGAGAGTTCTGCTTGCTCAGAATTGGCATTAAAAGTCCTTATCCACAGAACATTTTAAGTTTCAAGAAAACAAAAGATCTTACAAATCAACTAAAAGCATCTCATCTTTTCTTCCTATGATTCCAATCACAAAGCACACAATACGACTGAAGAAACAGACATCATAGTTGTGAAATAGAACATAACCAGATGGTTTTTCAGTCCTGGGGATCTAAATACCCTGTCAAATGCATTACATAATTCTTACAGAAAGCACACTGCTTTAATTGTGCAACCTGGATCATGACAGATTGTTCAGTTTTTTGACATCATTTTCTTCAGTGTTTGCTTTGCTTTGAGCTCAGGGAAACTAATTATGTCCAGGTGGGGGCCAGGTGCAGCTATGTGTGCTAACTCCAGTGGGCCTGCTTAGATATAAAATGGTTTTTCTGGAGTATTCGAGCTTTGAAAACTTGCTCTCTTGGCCCTTTTTAATAATTGCTCATTCCTCCCTAAATATTCCCCATCTTCTTGCTGACTGATGAGTAATTGAAGTTCCAGGGGGCTGGAACCAGCTCTGATAAGAACGAGAGCAGTCCCAGACTCCTTGGCAAACTGTAGACTGTCATTCTTTACAGTCTCTTAGGAAACCTATCTTTATAGCACATGAATTCATTCTTTAAATTATCGTCATCATATACAATGCTGAGATGATTTAGAATCAGAAAACTGATTCTAAACAGAAAACTGTACTTGTTAAGAAGATGTATTTCCTGTTATCAAAAGTAACTGGAGTGCTGAAGATGGATGGAGGTTATGGTCACACAACAATGTAAATGTAGTTAATGCCACTCAATTATACACTCAGAAATGATTACTACAATAAATGTGTATTTTACCACAATATTTTTATTAGCATACATTGATAGTATAAGGAGAGTTTCATTGTGGTGATTCCATATATGTGCACAATGTAATTTGAACAAGTTCACCCCCTCTATTATATTCCCTTTATCCCCTATAATTTTTTTTAAACAAACTGGTACTATTTCTAACTTCAGAAAGTGTGGTCATTGAGAGCAATAGGTCTGGTGGTCACCACTTTAACCAAATGATCAAACTCCGTATCCATATCACTGACAGTGTAACACTCTGACATCAAATGCTCCCTAGAGTGATGCAGTAGGAAGGAAAGGGTACCACCTGGAAGATAGTCTGGTTACTCCAGATGATGACTGTAATAAAGCCTTAGGATCTATCTTTCAGTTAGACTTTCTCAAATGGAGTTCAACAATGGAACCACAGATCCACAGAAAATGCATTCAGTGATAGTTTACTCAATTCTTCCAAGAACAAAACACAACTAGTACCATTGTAGATGCAGGGCCAGAAGATAATCCATTATATACAATGGGTGCCGTAAGAAAATTACTTCAGTGCTCTCACAGACTCCCAGATGGGAAGAATCAAATGAAATGAACTAATCAGACAAATGCAGAATGGAAAGCATTCTACAAACACAACTCACCTAATTTCTTCAAAAAGAAAATGTTATGTGGAAAAAAGTAGAAATTGCTAAGTAAATCAGAGTAAAGACTTCTCTTACAGTTTTCATTTTGTTTTTGCTGGTTTTGTCCTCTTTTTTCCCCCTCATCTTCAAGAATTCATACAGTGGGTACTCTTTCATCCCAAACATGTTTCCTTCCACATGGCTGAGCTTCCTCCATCTTCTTGCTTGACTCACACAGAATATGATATACACATAGAGATAGAAATAAAAATAAGACAAATATGGAAAACATGAACTATTGCTGCATCCAGGTGGTAGATATGAAAATATTTGTTATATTATTTTTTTCAATTTTTCTAAATACTTTTAAGCTTCTAATTAAAAAAAAAAGCGTAGGGAAGAAATAGACTCTACAACAAAATCTAAGATCTCAACTCCTAACTTTGTAAACCTATACATTTCTGCTTCCTTGTGTTAAAGACTGATTATTAGGAAGAGGATTGAGGTATCACACACACAGAGCATGATGAAACCCATCAAACATTGTTTGAAATGGGGTAGGAGTAAATTTGTTCAAAGTGTATTATATACATTTATGGAATTAACACAATAAAACTCTCTAGTATCATAATCCATGCTAGTTCAAAAATAAAATTAAAATTAAAAAAAAAACCTATTGTTAAATTTGAATGTGATTTTTTTAAATGTATTTCCTTCTGCAAAATACCCCAATAGTATAAATTGAATCAGGCAGCCCAAAGTTACCATGAGATTTAGCTTATAAATAAATTAAACTGGCATAATGTCTGGAAACTCACACTTCTCTACACAAATGTCTTCCCCCCCCATTCTCTCTCCACTCTACTTTACCCAAATCCATATTCTGTTCTTCTAATGCAAAAGCTAAATTGAAAGCTAAGTGTTCCTGGCTGCCCACAAAGCCAGTGGTTCCTGCTCCAAGTGGGAGGGGACCGGGTGAAATGCCCCGCTTCTGTTTGAGGTTCCCTTGCCCAGCTGTGGTACTCAGCAGAGCTACTCAGGTGGCAGGGCCGCTTTGAAGGTTTACTTTCAATTAAAAAAAAAGTAAGAAAGAAGCCAAATCAGCAGCTGTCAGGGATGCAGGGAAGATTTATTCAGGGTGGTCAAAGGGGAGTGTGGCCAGCAGTGAAGGCCCGAAGGTAGACAGGAAGGAAATTCAAGCTGTAGAGAGAAATTCCTCCTGGCAAGGTCAGCCGACACTGGGCTGGTCCTTCTGGGTAAGGCTGCTGATTCCTCTTGCTGGATGTGCTCAAAAGGGAAAGGAGGATACTGCGGCAGACACTTGGAGGAGGGGGTGGGGAGAAAAGCTGCCCAAGGGAGGCAATGGGCAGGGCCTGGAAAGCACAGCTTATTAATCAGATGAAACCAGGCCTGAGGGATCAAAACATGACGGATTTTTAAATTGCTTCCTGATTCAAAAGCTGGTGTTGCCCACCTCAGAATATGATGAGGGGTGAGAGGCCAGGCCCCTGGGTGGTTCTGCTTGCACAGAGCTTCTCTTGAAGTCAGCCTGTGTGGAGAAGCCCACAGATGTGTAGAGAATAGCAGGAGTTGGGAATGTGGTTTTATCACCTTTTATTTCCTGTCTCAGCTCTTATGTGGCTTCAGACATGTGACAGGCCAGTGTGAAAACTAACATGTGCTTTTCAGAAGGAGTGAGCCAAGTTCCCCCATTAACCCTGATCAATGCCCAAGAAACTTCTGTAAGTGAAGTTAAGCTATGGGTGTGGGTTTTTAAAAAACTCTCCTTAGCCCTTCTCCCTGTGTCTATACCCCTTCTCCTTCCCACCCAAATTCAATGCAGTTGGGATATAGAATCTAGTATGGAATCCATGTCCTACCCATTTCCTCCAGAAGTGGCTATTATCCATTTCCACCTGCTCTGTTTGTGCCCTTCATTGCCACTGAAGCTGGCGGTTACACAGATAGATGTTGCCCAAAGAGTCCAGCCTCCTCAGCCTGTGACTACTGTACACATATTCTGTGTGTGTGTATGTGTGCATGTATATCCAAGGAACTTCTAGAAGTGAACAGTCAAGCTACAGGCATGAGCCTATTACACACACTCTCATGATGCACATTTTGATCAATGACAGGTTGCATATATTACAGTGGTCCTATAAGGTTATACTGCCAAATGACACTATAGTCATCTTTGTTTGTGTGAGTACATTCCACAATGTTCCCACAATTATAAAAATCATCTAATGAGGCAATTCTCAGAACATAGTTCACTTTAAGTTACTGACACATGTATATACACACATACATAGATATATAGAGAGTGTGTGTGTGTGCTAGTTTTCGATCACTGTGACTAATACATGTATAATTGACTTATAAGGGGGAAAGGTTTGTTTGGGCTCACAGTTTCAGTCCATAGCACTGCTGCTTTGGGCCTGTGGTAATACAGAACATCATCTTGCATCATCTTGGGACCCTGAAGCAGATGAAGATTATTCACCTCAGGGTAGCCAGGAAACAGAGAGAGAGGAACAGGCCAGGATTCCAACATCCCATTCAAGGGCATGCCTCCAATGACCTAACTTCGTTTCTCTAGGTCCCATTGCCTAAGATTCAACCACCTCCCAAATGAATCACAGGATTGGAAAGCATAGGCCTTTGGGAGACATTACAGATCCAAACTATAGCAGAGAGAGATTTGATTTTTTTTTTAATATCATAGTAGATTAAGTTTGTTTTTCTGACTTCCAGACACTGACATTTTTGAACCTTTCTTGTCATTCCTGACAGTTCCTGAAGAGATGCCCTTGTACCCATCATACATCAGTCTGTTTGCTACAGTCAGTCTAAGGCACTCACCCTGTTTAGCCTCTGGCTCTCCTTTTTTCCTTGCCTACCACACATGTAGCTACCTGGGCCAGAGAGCTCCAGTACTGCCACTGCCCACCAGGAGAATCCAATGGTCACGCAGGACCCTCCTGGGAGCCCAACATACCAACCAAGCTGTCAGAACAATGTTGGGTTCCTTGCAGGATGGGAGAGAATGACTTTCTTCCTAGTTCTGTGGCACATTGTTTTACCAAGACAATCCCAAAGTCTCTTTTGGAATGTTCTATGAACTTCTGAGATCACCCCTTGTCTGAATGGGAATTCTCCTATGTGAAATAATTCCATTACTTCTTATCTTCATTCCTCTATTTATAGAAACTGAAATATAAGCCAGGAAGATAAATGCAGATTATCCACTCCTTTCTTTTTTCCTTTTTCTTCCAGATTTTCTTCCCCCTAATAAATGTCTTTCTCTTTCCTAAGTTGCAGAACAAAACTTCAAAGGATTTTAATAAATAAACTGGATATTGATAGAGATGGAATGAAGATATTATCTGCATTAACAGTACTCAGAACTCCCCTGAGTCAAAACTATATATGTATCTAAAAAGCCTATCATAACTGCCAATACTTCGCTTTATGAAGCAGCAGCTGAGGTTTTGAGAAGCAGATTTATCTCGTGAACCATAAATCACACCCATATTATGCAATAGATTCCTAAAAAATTGACCAGAGAGCAATTTTCACCAAAATGTACATTGTTTCCTTATTAATATCCATTATAATATCAAAGACAGTCTCATAGGAGCAAAAAGTTGGGGAGTAAAAGTTACCTCAATTTAAATGGTATAAAATTTCTTTGATAAGATAAAGGCTTGATGGGGGTATGAAATTTCTTTATTTGAAGGAATGGGACAAACAGAAGAATGCCAGTGGATATTTTGATATAACTTACTGGAAAGGTAACACAGTGTCATCGAACCCAGGAAAGCCACTCCCCCATGGCTAAAGATTTAACATGTGGCTAAATTCATTGTGCATGGTGTAATATGACCTTGAAAATTATTTTGTATAATGTCACCTTTTCTACCTTGACCATATAATTACAAAAGCAGCAAAGAAAGTGCTTTCTTTGATGGAGAAAACATTTAAAGTTAAAAGTTCTGCTTCTATGAAGACATTTGAAGTTAGATCATGAGTTTACTGCTGTTAAAGCTTTGTGGCACGTGTATTTTACAGTGAGATGTGGACAGCTACTTTGAGGGATCCCTGGGAAATGTGAGTAGAAGAGTAGACACAAGGGAAACACCAATAAAGTAACTGAGAAAGATGGCATAAGCTTATGACTGTGTAAGATAGAAAGAATAGCTCTATTTTTTTCAGTGAATTTGGGGAAAGAAAGATTTTTTTAAAGGCTCTGGAGGTCCTAGAATGCAGTTCTTTTTTAAAGACAATAATTTACAATACTGTCATAAAGGAAATTAGCTGATGAAACTAATGAGATAGTTACAGAAAAACTTTTATACTTACCTTGTAGTCTCAGGAGGTTTTAAGGATTTCTAAGGAAGGAATTCTTTCCCTTGGAATGTGGGGGCGGGGAGGGAGGAGGAAGCTGGTGTGTATGTGTGTGTGTATATATATATATATATGTATATGTGTGTGTGTATTTGTGTATGTGGGTATGTGTGATGTGTGTGTTAGATGTGTGTTCTGTGTCAAGGTATGTTGGGGGATGTGTGTAGGGTGGATGTATATGTTGAGGGGGGTTGGATGTGTGTGGTGTATGACTATATGTGGTGTACATGTGCATGTGTATGTGGGGGGGTGCAGTGAATATATGTGGGGTGTGTGTGTGCATGCACGCAGTGGTGTGTGGACAGGACGGGATGGTGACCGTGAGGTGGAATGTGTGTGTGCCTGCACACAAATGCCCTCATCGAGCACCTTGGGGGAGCCTTGCCTTCTAATGGGAAGAAAGGAGAAGTCATTGTTTTGCTTTGCAGACAGCTCATGTCACCTTAACTGATTTCCTGAATTTAATTCAATATAAAATACTGAAATGTGAGAGGCTGTTAGATTTCTTTAAATTGTAACACAAAACAATCTGACCCAGTTATTTACTCAGTGGCTGCTCCAATGGAAATAAAAGGGAGAAAAAGCACGTGCAGCTACTGCCATCTGGTGGAGAAGATAAAGAATGCTGGTGTTGATTTGGACTGGTTTTGTTTTGACTTGGTTTTGTAGTTGCTGTTTAGGCCTCACTAACTTCTCTATGTGGAAGATGGAGAGAATGAAGCCACCTAAGTGTTGAGAGACTGTGGAATGAAGCTTAATCATCTGAACTCAAGTTTCAGACTCCCTGGGTTCAAGTGATGGCTTCATTACTTGCAACACTGTCACCTGGGACAAGTCATCTACTCTCTTCCTCATCCTTAAGTTTCTAAGGAGTGAGGTAATTAATTCCTTGCCTAAAGGGTAAGCACCATACATAAATTTCTGCATTGCTGTTACCTATGTAATTTGCATTCTAGACTTCTCCAGTCAGAGCCTTGTTTATATGACACTCAGCAGAACAGCTATACAGTTTTGTCATAGTAGACTGGGCTGCCTGAAAAGATATAGGGTCATGCAGGGCAGCCTACAGCAGGACAGCTGTCAGGGCACTGCCCTCTCTTGCAACCCTACAAATATCACTATCAAAGAAACAATTAATCAAGCTAGATCACTCCACTGAGTGTATACTCTAGGCCAGATGATACATAATTCTTTAAAGGCAAGGGCTCTGCCTACCTTCCCCTCAACACCCATTGCCAGATAGGAACTTTGATGAGCTTTCATCTCAACACAGCAGACATTTTCCTCAGTGGAGAGAACAGCGTAGCATGACTTTCAGGACTCCAGAGCACCTACATGAAGTCAGAGGAACAAAACTCAAAACTAGCAATTGAATTCAAGTCAATTTGATTCTGGAAATGAGAAGCCAGGAAAAGCAGAACACCCAACCAATAACCTCACTGTCCCCTAGGGTATGTCTCAGATGCCTCAGACTGGAGCAAGAAAGCAGGAACGATGGGCTCATAATTTAAAAAGTATTTGTCTTCTAGTTTCTAAGAAGCTGTTGTTAAGAGATTTTCTATAGAGGAAAAAAGTAAACCTTTTCCATTTCTATCTTGACTATTGGAAATTTTAAGCAAGAGTGTATGTCAGAAATATGTCTCAACAGTTACCCAATTTTTTTTCTGTAGTATGTTTGCTTTTATGTTCAATTCTTTATGACCTCTACTAAGAGAGCAGAGAATAGGCAGTATGGAAATCTGAAATGAGAGATGAAATGAACTTCTTCCACAAATCCTTTCACAAAACTACTAACCATGAACTGGGCTGGTTCTACTACAGGTCCTCTTCCTTCACCTCTCTAGTAGAAGCCTAATCATACAGAGAAATGAAGACAGACATGAGCAAGGAGAAAGGCATTAGAATGAGAGAGACTATTTAACATAAAGAGCATAAGTAGTCCTTAGGGTTGCAGTATATCCGGCTTAAAGTGGAAACTTGTAGAGACTGAATGAGGTAATTGAGGGAGAGACGCACATAGGTAAGAACAGTTTACTTTCCCCATGCTGTTCCTCTTCCATCCATATGATGCAACTCCATTCCATAGGTGCAGCTATCCCCTCTGTTAGGTTGTATAATTTGTATTTTGAAATCAGTTATCCTTACTACTAAATCATTTTGCAATGATATGTTCCTGTAGAGAAGTACCCATGACCTTAAAAAAAAAGTTTATTCTCTTGCATAATAAGGTGTATGTCTTCTGTCCCAGCTGTCACACAGAGTAAGCCATGCCAACATCTATATTTCTCCCACTCAACTTTAGGAGGCTGCATTCAACACACAGTGGCATAGGTGCTTGACATGTCAGTTGGCTATTGCTAAATAACAAATGCTCCCAGAATGTAGACTCCATTTCTCAGGAGCCTCTGGGTCAACTATTTGATTCTTCTGGTCTGGGCCATGCTAGACTGGCCTTGTCTTGCCTGAGATTGCCCATGCCTCACCAGACAGCTTCTGAGTCAGGCTAGCTGGCCTAACATGGCCTTGGCTATAACAGCTTCATTCTGCTCCATGTGGCCTGTCATACTCCAGCAGGGTAGCTTGGGGGTGTTCACCTGGCATCTGGGTATCTCACAAGAGAGGACAGATGTGCACAGGCCTTGACTCAGAATTGTCAAGGTGTCATTTTCACTGCTTATTGGCAGAAGTCTGCTGGATAAAGCAAGTCACTCCTGATGGAAGGAGCAAAAAAGTCATAGTGCAAAAAGGTGGGGATGCAGGAAGTGGTAGAAATCATGGCTATCCTAACAAAAATGTCTAGTCTGAGTCTTTTCAGGAAATATCTGCTGAGTGTCTATGACACACCTAGCAGTGTTGCTAAGAAAACCCCAAAGCAAAACTCCTGTTCCTGGGGGATCTAAGTCTTATTGGCAAGGTTCATAGGCATCTTCACAGTAAGTGGCTAATAAATGATAAGCACTCAATAAACATTCATTTCATGAATATACTCATGTGCCATCTAAAGTATTTGTTTTTCAAACTCTAATTTCATAGAATAGTAGCATTACTCAGTTCACCTGTTATGCATACATCATATTTCATCAATTCTAAGACACACATTGCTCACACCAACTCTGAAATCAGAATGGGGCTTACTATCAAGGTGATTTTTTCTTAAATACTGTATTATAGACAGTTTATAGCATCTTCTGTTTTACCATGGTGTGTAAAATAACAATATTTCTTATATTAACAACACCTTAAATTTAAGGAAATACAATATATATTTTATATATACTTTAGAAAATACATACGAAAACTCCACTCATAATTTTAAGATCACATGAAAAACGAGTAACAAGCATGTAAAGTTGCTACTAGTCAAATCTTTTGGAAAGAATTTCTGGTAGTGATGACTTTAAAAATTATTTCCCACCCTCACAAAATCACCCATTTAAAATTATTTTACTTAAATTGTTTTATTGGCTGTTCTATAGTAGTACAAACTTTAAAAGCCCAACATTGTAGAATGGCTTCTTGACAATATGCCCACAGCACTGCCAGCAAATACTGCCTTGGTATCATTAGCAGTTTTTTGTTTATAAAGAGGAAGTCTTATTTTTTTTTCATTTTTCTTTTATTATTCATATGTGCATACAAGGCTTGGTTCATTTCTCCCCCCTGCCCCCACTCCCTCCCTTACCACCCACTCCGCCCCCTCCCTCTCCCACCCCTCCCCGCTCAATACCCAGCAGAAACTATTTTGCCCTTATTTCTAATTTTGTTGAAGAGAGAGTATAAGCAATAATAGGAAGGAACAAGGGGTTTTGCTGGTTGAGATAAGGATAGCTATACAGGGCATTGACTCACATTGATTTCCTGTGCGTGGGTGTTACCTTCTAGGTTAATTCTTTTTGATCTAACCTTTTCTCTAGTACCTGTTCCCCTTTTCCTATTGGCCTCAGTTGCTTTAAGGTATCTGCTTTAGTTTCTCTGCGTTAAGGGCAACAAATGCTAGCTAGTTTTTTAGGTGTTTTACCTATCCTCACCCCTCCCTTGTGTGCTCTCGCTTTTATCATGTGCTCAAAGTCCAATCCCCTTGTTGTGTTTGCCCTTGATCTAATGTCCACATATGAGGGAGAACATACGATTTTTGGTCTTTTGGGCCAGGCTAACCTCACTCAGAATGATGTTCTCCAATTCCATCCATTTACCAGCGAATGATAACATTTCGTTCTTCTTCATGGCTGCATAAAATTCCATTGTGTATAGATACCACATTTTCTTAATCCATTCGTCAGTGGTGGGGTATCTTGGCTGTTTCCATAACTTGGCTATTGTGAATAGTGCCGCAATAAACATGGGTGTGCAGGTGCCTCTGGAGTAACAGTCTTTTGGGTATATCCCCAAGAGTGGTATTGCTGGATCAAATGGTAGATCGATGTCCAGCTTTTTAAGTAGCAAGAGGAAGTCTTAAATACTGTTCAATAGACTTGTCACAAAGAAAAGAAAGTACATGTGAGTATTGAGGCATACTTTCCCCAAGTTCTGTTAGGAAAAGTTTTCACAGGACCATTGCATTCAGTATATAGTCAAGCCCCAGTGATCACATGACATCTACAAGTACTAATTTATCAATGTCAAAACCAACATAAAAACTTTATAAAAATTTGTGTATTCTCAAGATTTTCAAATTGCTTTTAAATACTAAACAGGTATCTCTTATGTAAGGCATAAGTGTATATAAAATTATGTACCTTTCTAAGCACTTATGCACTTAAAAGATTTTCATATTTTAGTGTTGGAAATTAAACAAAAGTTTAAAGATTTAAAACTATGAAAGTTACTAAACTGTATAAGAATTCTGAGAAGTTACAGAAGAAATGCTGATAAAATCTTACTGGAGAGATAAAATTAAATATGAGAAAAATAAAATTTTATGATAAATTTTATGAGCATAGAACACTGAAAAAAGTGAATTTAAAAGAAGACAGAATAAAACATTACCAAACTAATAAAATATTAATCATCAGTAAAGTATAACCTATACTAACTATATTATAAAGAAATAACCATATGATGTAAAATACTGGGCAGATGAGTTAAAGACACACACCAATATTTCATTTATAATTATTGACAATTACCAGTGCAGTGAATGTTACACCAGATGTATCTAGAGTTACCAAGGTCCTTTCATCAACTCCCTCCCTTTACTTTATCCTACATTTTCTCACAAAGAGTTTTACCTGATATAGAAGTTGGAAGAAGAGGTCAGGAGTTAATAGGACAAGTGGTCCTTTCAACCTTTGGTGACTGTTGCCAGTCCCTTTACCCGCTCCTCCTGTGATTGCCAGGGCTTTCTTCTACCACACTACTTTCCTTTCTGGGATCATGAAAGTAAGGTCTAGAAATACTCATGAGGTCACCTGGGCTCATTCTAACTGCCTGCTCTTGCAAACTTGAACCCAAGTTGATCTGCTCACTAATAGTAACAGAGCTACCCACTCCCATCAATGAAGCTCTTTCCCCTACTGCATATTTTGGGGAATGATTTTCAATCTGGATACATCTATATTACTATAAAATTTAAAGAGATAAATTAACACTGCTGTAGGAAACACTGAACATAAAAAGAAAACAGAAACTCTGGACTTTCACAATCAATGCTATATCAAGATCCAGCAAACAAGAAAGAGGTGGTGATGACTAAGAAAAATACTAGTACTTTTGTGGCTACAAGTTTACAAAATTTTGTTATAAATTTATTAAACTGTTACTCACTGGAATATTTTCCATTGACTTTCACATTCATTTTTTTCAGTCTTCAAATGTTACAATTTTATGTATTGTTTGATAGAGTAGAAAGGGTAAGATGAAAGCCAGAGCAAATACATTTTAGATGAAATCAAGACTAAAACATACAAACGTGAGAACATTATCTTCAAGAGGATACTGATTGATTGTATGATGGTATGGATTGCTTTTTCACACAAAATATTTTCAAGAAAGCCTTCTGAAAACATTTGTGGCACCAGGGATACAAAATAGGATTAACAAGGGAATTGAACCACTGAAGCCAAAATGCAATTTTGTACCAACCTGATTTAGGCTGATCCTCTTGGGAGTAAGTTGAAAGAACAACTGTGTATAGAGAATATGGAGCCCAACAAACGGTAAAAACATCTATGAGAATGGCCAGTGACTTCGCTAATTTCCTGGCCCTGAGCAGTTCAAGATGTTCCCTTTGGTGAAGAGCTATGGAATCTGAATGGGAGAGGTAACCTACTTTGGAAGCAATTACATTGCTATTCATATGGGTTCTTAAGGAAAACAAGAGACTGCTCTTTCCTCCTGGTCTTTCTGAACAAAGGGATGCAGGTGCTTCCTTCCGTTCAGGCAGAGATGTCCGTGAATCTAGTTCATGTCTGGAAGAGTGTCCAGAGTAGGTGGAAGAGGCAGAAGTAAACCCAGGATGGCTGAGGCACCTACTGAGATTCCCACACTTCCATAGGTGCCAGTAAATCTGTATATTGAAATAAACCACTAAGATGATAGGAATCAAGAATTCCAAGAATGATGTGAAGGTGATGAAGTACCATCGTGAAACAAATCCAGGTTCACATTCCTTAGTGTTATTCCTCCAAGACTCTGAAATCAGAATCATTGGCCCATTCACTAAGAAGGCCAGCACCCAAACAGCCACCATCTGAGTAATAATCTTCAAGATCCCAGTGTTTTGAGCCCTATAAGACACCTACAAGAGACCAGATAAAATAGTTTCAATATGATGAATATATATTGAATGCATAGAGCATCCTATAGGCCCTCAAAAGTGTCAGGGATATGCAAGAGGAGGGGACATTAACTAACATGGATACAGTGATGTGTGTTGGGACAGAGGGTTTAATATTAGTAAAACCTGAGCCAAGATGCAGACTTTCTCAATGGTTTGCAAGGGGAAAGCTATAATACTCAAAGTTAAACCTCTGACACTATAGCAAATGCCAAGGCCAAAATCTAAAATAAGAAAGCAATTTTTCCTAACCTAATCTGAATGTAAACTGAAACTGGGTACACTGATCACAGTATTTCTCAATCTGAAGACTCTGTCGTGACAAGCATTCTTTTCAATGAAATAGAATAGTCAATGTCAAAATGCATCACACATAGTGTAGATATTGTTTGCCACCATACTAAAGGATCACAGAGGGGTTACTGAAAACAGGAGGAATTTATTCTCTCGTGGCTCTGGAGCCTAGAAGTTCAATATCAAGGTGTCCACAGTACTATCCTGTCTCTGAAGGTCTAGGAGTAGCTGTTCCATGCCTTTTTCTTAGCTTCTGATGTTGCCAGCAATCCTTGGCTTGTAGTTGGTTCGCTCCAATCTGCCTCTCTCATCACCTGATATTCTCCCTGTGTGTCTGTGTCTGTTTCCCTTTTGTAGAAGAAAACCAGTCACACTGGATTAAGGTGAACCCTAATCCAATATGATCTTAATTTGATCATATCTGCCAACACCACATTTCCAAAGGAGGTCACATTCACAAGTGTGAGTGGTTAGGATTTTGCGATAGCTCTTTTGAGGACACAATTCAACTCACAGAAGGCACTTAGAATGCAATCTTATCTCATTATTAACACTAGCAAGTTCCAGTGAGCTTTTCTGTCTTACAAAAGAAAAATGTCTGACAGGACGTTTGGATGTTTTACTGGGGCAGAGAATGGGCAGGGTAAGGGGCAGTATCTTGAATAATGCACACATTTTGTAGTCAGTAAGAACTGAGCTACTTCAGGGAGACTGCTCCAACCATCTGGGTCTAGATTCAAGCAATGCTTGAGCTGTTTATCTGTCAAACATGCTCCCCAGAGATGAGGAGATCAGTGTCTTCTTCCCAAATCCCTCGGATGTCCATTATCTCAACTGACCTTATGCATAATGAAAGAGAGATCACTTTCTAGCATATTGCATTGTATCATTACAAAGGCCGAACAGAGCAATTAAAAAACTAAATGCAGTTTTATGACCATCTGGGTATTGTTACCATCTTCATAATCATTAGATTTAGTGTAAGAGATGTATTAATTAGTGGCATGAGAAACAGAAGGCAAAAAATGTATTGTATATGAGAGTTTGTGGTCAGCACCATACTGGTTCAGCTTGCATTTTAGTTTATCTTTACAAATACCACTAGTTGTGGGGGGGATCCCCACTTCCTTGGAGTTAAAAATAGTTTAGGTTTTACATTTTTTTAAAAAATTACTAATTTCCTCTGACCTCCAGACATTGGTGAGCCCTTCTCAACATGTACAGTCCATCAAAGAATCACAGTGCTAGACAGTATTGCATTTCTTTAAAGATATGAAAACACTGTAGACTGAGACTTTAAAACTCACAGAGAAAATAGTACATGCAAAATAGTGAAAGGGAGGCATGCTCCCATTTCCTGGGTATATCATTTCCTTTCTTACAAGTGAGAAAAATCAGAGAAATATGGAACATTTGAGCAGAAAGGAGCCTTACAGATCTAAAAGAGAGATTGTCTGCTCCAGATGCCCTTAAAAAATTCTCGGTTCCTTCTTTATCTCTAATGTAGGATGGTTGATTTTAATTGCCTTTAGATTTAGATATTCTTAAAGAGTACGAGTATCTGAGGGCAATCCTTACTTAAGGAATCTCATTTTTCCTTATAGAAGCCTGACTTTGTCACCTAGTGGAGCTAGAACATTCTCCAACCTTCAAAGAATCAGTAGCACTTGATATAGTTAGGTCTCTCAAAGTGGCTGGCCATCACAGCTTTGGCATGGTATCTGTCAGATGGAAACACTTGTAGAAAGAAGTGATTTGGTAATGCTGAATAGCACCATAGCATTTCACCACAGTAGGGTTAACTGTATTTCTGTTTGTGCTTAGTCTTCTTGGAAGTGATGCAAGAGTTTGTCTTTGTGTTCTTGACCTCACCTTGAAGTCCCAGCATCAAGAGCAGAGTAGCTTCTGCATGTTGGAATCAGATAAAGCATGGTTTTCAAACTTTTTTAACTGGGACTATGGTGAGAAATGTATTTTACACTGTGATCTAGTACATGCATTTCTTTCTATATGTATATTTGTATTCCCAAAGATACATTACTTGATATTGAACTTCTAGGCTCCAGAGCCACGAGAGAATAAATTCCTCCCGTTTTCAGTAACCCCTCTGTGATCCTTTAGTATGGTGGCCCTAGCCAGTTAACACTGCATCCTTGCTGGTGGAGTGGCTCAAGTGGTAGAGCACCTGCCTGGCAAGTGTGAGGCTCTGAGTTCAAACCCCAGTACCACCAAAACCAAAAATAAAACACTGCATCCTCTCCAGTCAGTCCTCCTGAAAACAATATTTCTCGTGCTTTTAATTTGACTGTCAAGTTACTTTGTCTCCCTATCTCTACTCTGTGTCCATTTTAATTCCCATTCCCTCCAGCTATGGTCTTCCTGCTATTCTCCTTCCTCACTACTCGTGCTTCAGCCACATGGTATCTGCCCTTCTAAAAACCATCTCTGAACACTGTAATCATGTGCAGCAATCATCTGCACTGTACTTTCAGCTACAGTAAGAGCTCAGCTTCCTAGCACCATTTTCTGTGAGCTCCAAGGGGTCTTGGAAGGCTTCCATCTGGTTTCACAGAGCTGCAATGTGAATAATCCATCAACAAAGAGGGAGTACTGCCTGAGCAGCTTGGTCAGTGTTCATGCATTCATATGTGGAGACCTTGTATGCATTTGATTCTGGGCTGCATACTAGGGACAGGGATCTAGCCACTCATTCCTTTCCAAGTTTACAGCCTCTGTTGCCAGGGGAGCTCTTCAGAGCATGAGTAGGATAAGCATGAGTGTGCATACCCATTCACTTTCTCTGTGGGTCTCATTCCTCATCTCTCTGCAACCTGTAAGAATTTTTCTAACTTGGTAAGTCACCCCTTTTCTGCCCACAAACCAAAGGGTAGGTGCAGAAGTTTGGACAACCATTGAAGGAACCTCCAATAAAGACTAAAAAGAAATGTTAACCCAGAGAGAATGGAAAACTCAAAAGTACAAACAAGAAAGAGTGATTTAGAACCGTTTTCAAACATTTGAGTGTTCCTATGGCAAGAAATATACTTTATGCTGGGCACAGTGGCTCACACCTGTAATACTAGCTACTCGGGAGGCAGAGATTAGGAGGATCCTGGGTAAAAAAGTTCATAATACCTCATCTCAACCAATAAAAGCTGAGCATGATCATGTACACCTGCTACCCCCACTATGCAAAAAGTGTAAATAGGAGCATCACAGATCATTGTCCAGGCCAGCCCAGGCATAAACACAAGACCCTATTCAGAAAACTAACAAAAGCAAAAGGGGTTGGGGGTGTGGCTCAAGTGGCAGAGCATCTGCCTAGCAAGTACAAGGCCCTGAGTTCAAAACCTCAGGACTACTAAAAAATCAATATATTTATGATACACATATATACGTACACACTTTACATCACACCAAGTACATAGACAAAAGTATTCATAAAACAGTAATCTTTATGATGTGCAAAGTCCTCTATTTCCTACTTTGATTTTTTTCATTCTGTTCTATTCCGCTCCAATCCACATTTTTCCACTAAAAAGAGTTACTGGTCACAACCCACTGAACTGACTTCATGACTCAATAGTAGGTCAAGGACTACAGTTTAGAAAACTATGAGATCAACTGGCATCTTAATTATCAATCCAAACTGATCTGCACTTTCTCCATAGTTTGACCAATACAAACTGCATTAGGCCTACTACTGATGAAGTAGTCAACACCAAATGGTGATGACAGCTGACTGTCCCATCATATCCATTTTACCCTTTCTACTGGGCACATGGCACTCAGCTAGAGACCACATTTCCAGCTGACTTTGCAGGGAGATGGGGCCATGTAACTGTTTCATTAGTAGAATATAAGTGAAAACAATAGTATGATTCTGCACTATTTTGCTAAAAGAAAATCCTTTTCCCTAGACATCTATCCTTTCCCTTTCCTGTCCAGAGCCTGAAGCAACAGCAACCTGACTTAAACCATGCAGAGGACCATGGCCTAGAACAGGGGTCATTGTCCATAAAAACAAATGCATCCCAACACTTGTTTCCACAAATAAAGTTTTATTAGAAGACAGCCAAATACATTGTTTTTTCACATATCATCTAGGGCTGTTCTGTGCTACCACAGCAAAGTTGAGCAGTTATGACCAAAAGCATAGGTCCTACAAAGCTGAAAATATGTCCTCTCTGGCTCTGTATAGTAAGTTTGCTGGTCCCTAACCTAGAGGGGGCAAAGTCACCCTATTAGTCAGGTCCCTGGGTGAGTTCCTGCAACAGAGCCTTCAGCCTTGCCCAGACCACTCTGTGAGAGAAAAAGAAATTTCTACTTTTGTTTGAATGTTAGCATTTTGGAATCTCTTTGTTTCAGTAGTTTGTCCTTTGCCTCATTTAATTACCAACCCCCCCCCAACACACACTGTAAGGCTATAGGCCTCTAGCCATACAGTCCCCCCTGAGACAAATGCCATCCCTGCCTTCTCCACACAGCCAACATAGCACTTAGGCTATGTATTTCTGGATCTGCCTCCACCTAGATTGCTATGATCCCCAAAACAGGGACTCTGCTTATTCACTTCTGTATCCTAGCATTCAGCAAAATGCCTGTCACACAGTAGACCCTGAATGATTTGGGCTCCTGAGACTCAGGACTGAATGAAGTTTCCCATTGAAACCTCAATGGGAGGCTAATATTCAGGTCTCAACTTGTCTATGGAGTGAAACTGATAAACCTACTGTGGATATCATATATATCCAACCTACTAAAGGTTTAAGTATACCACTTCTGACAACTCGGTTTTCTTTGATGTCGTTCCATTTCAGAGTCATAGGGAAATGGTTTACACAAATCATACAACTAAGGCCAGATGAGAACTTTCTGCCAGATAACAAAAGATGGGGGTCCTTTTTTGGAGGGTGGAGGTGTAGCTCAGTGGTAGATAACATGCTTACCATTTGCAAGTCCCTGAGTTCTATCCACGGCATACACACAAAGTGTTCTTTTTTTTTTCTTAAGGACCCAGGTTTTATAACCATATAATGTTCTAAGGAAAATAAATTAACATTTTGACTTACAGCTTTCGAGACTGACGGATACCGATCATAGCTGATGAGGACAATGTTATTCACAGACGCTGTACACAAAAGATAGTCAGTAATGAGCCAAAATGCACAGGTTTCATTTCCAAAATTCCAGCCAAACAGCGTGTGAGGGATGTACAGAGGAATGGAGATCATACCTGTGCAGGAGAAAAAAAAATAAGGATTAAACAATAGCACACATCAATGAATACAACAACAAAATGGCATATCCGAATTCACTAAAAATGGCTTGGTTATTTGATTTGTCCTCAAAAGTTTCAAATCTAAAATCTTGACCTCCAAGGTGGAAGTATTAGGAGCTAATGGGAGGTTCTCATCTCAATGGGGATATGTGATTAAATAGGATTGTGGAACCCCAGTCTCTCAGTCTTTCTCTGCTTCCTGGTTCTAGATGTGGGCGCTCACTCACAAGTACTCCCAGCCATTGCTATCTGCCATCCATCAGAAGCCAAACCAATAGGCTGCCTGATCTTGGCTTTGAACCACCAAACTGTGATCTAAATAAACCTTTAAAAAAAAAAACGAAGCTCATTGCCTCAGATATTCTTGTTGTATTAATAGCATGCTAACACAGTTTTATATAGAAATTCTTGATATTTCATCATGCATCTTCTGCTTTCCAACATGGCTCTTTCTTCTTAGAAATGTCTTCATCTTGTGTGTGCGTGTGTGCTGTGGATCAAACCTAGGTCCTTTTGCACTCTAAGCACATATTTTTATCCTTCTCTTTTCTACTGAGAAGTGTACTTACTTCTCTTGTCATTATTCCTTAAAGTCAAAAAATGTCTTCCTTCTTGGCAAAAGTAACTTCTCTGTCACCTGCATTCTCTTGGCACTTTGCCACTTCTGTCTGTTTTGTTCTTGTGTACTAATACTATTCTAATTTATATCACAGCTATTTTTAATATATCTCTCCTTGGAGTAGGACCAAGTTATAAATCAGTGTTTGCATCTCCTACAACATCTAAATTGACCTGTACAATGGCTTGCACATTTAACTAAATAATAACTAATATATCTTGTACAATGACCATATGCTCAGTGGATCACAAATATCATCTCATTTAATCTTCATAGAAACTTTTTGAGGTAGGAACATACTGAATCAACAGTTAAGGAATCTAACATCAGAAAGGAGACATAATTAGACCAAAATCCAATCATCTACCAAGTGAAGACTGGATTTGAAAACCAGGCATTGTGATTTCAAAACTCCGGACTCTGACAACAACCCTTACGGAATGAATAAATAGGTGAGCACCACCAGTAATTCAGCCCAGTGCAGAAACTGCTAACCCAGGACAAATGACTATACTGGATTCCCTTCTCTTAGCTTTTGGGGTTTTTAACTGCACTGACATTTCATACAGGTTTCACTACTTGCTGAGAATATGACCTATTAACCATAAGCTCAGTTAAAATCTGATTTCCTTGAGTATCTTTATGTTTTATCAGGTACTTCCAGAAATTGTTTTATATGAGAACAAATCAGCCTATCAATAGTAAGGATAAAAGAAAGGAAAGGGAGAGGAAGAAGAAGAAGAAAGAAACAAACCCTGAGTTCTTCTGAAACAAGGCAATTATAAAGCTGTAACTGTATAATTTCAGAACCAGTGGAAGGGAAGGCAGAACTTTATACTCATTTGGAGGGGGGGACAGTTCTGGGGCTTGAACTCGGGCACCCACCTTATGCTCCTTTTTTTCGGTTTACTTCTTAGTTCTTAGTTGTGAATCTGGTGCTTTCAATGTTTATTAAACATAACTTCCCTGCCTTCACATTTATCTATCCTGCCTCAATTTTCCTTATTTACATCCATATCCATGGGAAATTGGAGAAGACATCACATATTAAACTAGCTATAATCTGAATTGCAGCACAGGGATTTTAGTAAAAAGGACAAAGATTTTGCAAGTTGAGAAATACAAAAGTCAAAATTGTTACTCTGTTTTCATCTGTGGGGACAAAATACTTCTCCCTTCTTTTTTCTACTTTTCCATACTTTCTCATGCTATAATAAAATTCACCTTCCCTAAAATTCCAAAGAAAAAGATAACAAAAAGAGTTTTTATTTGCCTTGTCTTGAGTGGAGACTTAAGGAGAGCACTGTTTCCCTTTTGACTTTATCATTTAGAGAAATGATGACTTGTTTGCATGTTAAAGGGACATCTGATATTGACCAGTTCTGTAGTCCTGCAAACTCTTCTATTTTCTGTGATTATTTCTCATTCTGTGTTCTGCTTGCTTCCCCTGCTTTCTAGCACCCTTGCCATCTCATTGTTTGGGGTTTTAAGTTTCTTTGCTAGTTTGTTTTAGTTTTGATCCTTTTAATTATATTAGTGTAACATGGAAGAAACGGAAGTGCCTTAGTTACCTGTGGTCAGTATAACAACATACCTTACATAGCCTTCTTATGAATTAGAGATATGTATGCAGCTCACAGACGTGGAGGGTCAGGTCCAACAGTGGACCTCTAGTAAGGATAGTGGACAACAATGGCAGGATCACTTTAAGGAATTACGCTACAAAAAGATCAAGTAAGAATGACTTCTGCAGGCCAGACTTGATCCTAGGTCAAACGAGGCATATCTTCCAGCCCAATGAGCTAGGCAAATCTTTGGGGGAACTTCTGAACTGCTCTTCTGATAACAAGGAATTTAGTGTAGTGCATGCTTTCTATTTTCCTCACATTGGTGTCTCTTTTCCTGCCATCATCTGGTTTTCCTTATGACTCATCTTAAGGAAGAGTCCCTCTTAAAAGTCACTTACAGTCTTGGGAATTTCTTTTAATCAAGTCTGAGGACAAAGGAGAGCCCTTTGAAAGACTGAACACTAGGCCAGTCACAAAGAAATGACTTTGTAATGGGAGAAGACCATACTTGGAATAAGATTTTTTTCAGAGGTGGTGGTTTAAACGGGAGAAGTCCCATCCCATTCGCAAGATTGGAGCAACAGGGAAACAGAACAAAGGGTCCATATGAGAAAATGAAACCTCAATGTTGAATTTGAGGGAACACCCATAGGAAAATGAAGCAGCTGGCATGTGGCAACGCAGAAGGAATGGCACAGGAGCACCTGGAAGAAATGTCTAAACAAGTCATAGATCCCGGCCACACAACAGATGACAATGGGTACAGAGGAGAAAGCAGTCAGAACATAAACAGTAGAAAAGTACGTGCAGAACAGAACAAATAGCTAAGTCTTTCAATGAGTAAGTAGGGACAAATGTCCTCACGTTGTGCAGAAATAAATTTAGGTGATCTGAGTCAAGACATTTTAAATCTGAGACTGAGTCATGATGTCTGAGATCTGATATGTGAATCAAGATATATTCCATCCAAAATCCAAGTCACAATGTTTTAGATCTGATATCCAAGTCACGGCACCAAAATGTGCATCCAGTGAGAGAAAAATTCAGGCAGAAATGTTGGTTAAGTGATAGTAAAGTTCAGTAGGAAAAGAACAACCTTTCAAGAGTCTCAATACTAGACATCTGTAGAGTGATAATAAGAATGACTTGAGTAGATTTTCCTATGTACTGAGAGGTAGGCGTCTAGTTTCGTTCCTCTGCATACAATGCCCTGGACACCCAGCACCATTTATAAAAGACTGTCCATTCTACAAAGTATGTTCCTGGCACCATTGTTGAAAAGCTAAATACATAGAAAATACATATACACACTTATACATACATACATATGTACACATGTGAAATTGATAAATTAAATAAGAATAAATAGGGAAAGCTGTAGTTTTCCATTACTTAGAGTGAAGAGATACCATTCATTTTGGTGTGCTTCTTTCCTTTATTATTCTGCAGTAAATTTAAACTTTTAACTAGGTTTTAAGAAAATAATAAGTAGTACTACATAGAAAACAATTTTAAAATGTCAAGAAGAGTCTCACACAAAAAGTAAAAGATGCCTTCTGAATTAGTACTACCCTTAACCTCATTTTCTAGCAATAACTGTTAAGATTTCTGAGTTTTGTCTTCTGGCCATGACAATGAACTCTCAATCACGTCTCTGTCACAATTCTTTCATTCAAGATGAAGACTGTAGGCACTTTCACTACTTCTCACACCTCTCATACTTGTAAAATACTTGTTACAGTATTTTTTAAACATTTGAATACTGTCCATAATTGTAATGAAAAATTTTGTGTTTCACATCAGATGAATTCTGAAAGTTTTAAACACCACAAACTACCATTTCCTGCATAGTGACCATGTGTACATGACTTGTTGCAGAATCAGGGACCCATAGTGAGACTCATGTGATTCTATCCCATTAAATCCTTCTGTAGATCTCACAGGAACCAGTTTTAAGTTCCAAAGTCCCACATGCCATAATTTCTCACTTTTTCACGGATTAAGTCTAAGCTTGCCAGTGTTTTCATGAAAGTAATACATGATTAATTTGGGCTTTTGGAGGGCATGAGAGTGTTTTATTGGTTATGGTTTATGTTTTTGTTTTGTTGTTAGTTTTTTGGCAGTACTGTGAATTGAAGCCTTTATGCTTTCCAGGCAAGAGGCCTATCACTTGGCCAGTGACCTCAGACTCTTTTTTCCTACTGTATAAAACACCTCATCTATACAATGTTCATTTAACTTAACATGTCTTGTACAAAAGAAAGCACTGCTGGTCATCTTCTTTTTGTTAAACTTATGGAACTTAATCTCTGTCAACTTCTGCATAGCATTTAAACAAAGTTTAGACACATAGGCTACACATTTCTTACAGGATGTCAAATGTGAGAAAATCACTTGAAAGAGTTTTATATAAAAAGATACTCAAATGAACTCTGATTTAGTTCAAACTCATTTTCCTAAATAGTCCAAGGCTGACTCACATGAGTAGAAAACACAAACAATTATCTTGATGAAACATCAAATCTCTCCCTTAAGCCACATTTTGGCAAATATTTCTAAGGAGAGAATAAAGACAGAATTAGGTGCTAGTTCTGCATTAGCTCATTAGTATTTGACCTTAGGAAATAATTTAGGTAACTCTTAAGTGACAGCCATATTAATCACAAATAGAAACTTGTTATAAGTTCCACCTTTTATATACTTAAGACATGCTCATATATCTTGTTACTTTCTTGAATATTCTGAGGTTTTGTTCCTATCCATTTTCCATTTTGGATGGCTGGAGGTGTGGCTCAAGTGGTAACAGTGCTTGCTACTTATCAAGCATAAGGCCCTGAGCCCTGAGTTCAAACCCTAATATCACCAAATAAAAAACCTATTTCCCATTTTGGAATAATGCTTTAGCATAATCCTGGCTCTACAAAATCCTTTCTCATCAAAAAGCATTTCCTTTTCCTTTAACTGTCTTTTCCCAAAATCATACCCAATACCTTCCTATGACCCTATCATATGCTTGTTGACATTATTTTGAAATAATTTTTATAAATCTTGACTTTAGACAAATTGTTTATCCTAATAAAATACAATACTCTTTGTATCCTTTTATTTCAAAGGAGATACAGGGAGAAAGCCATCAAAACTCATTTTCCCACATAGAAATTTACAAAAACATATGTGTACCTAATGTGGTCAAAATATCACTGCTCATCAATGTAGTTGGGCATTTTGGAAAAACAAGAAATTTATGAGAGAAAATAAAATGTCCACACCTGTAAGCTAAGACAGGAGGGAGTCTTTGGACTTGGGGACTACATCACATTGTGACCATCCAGCTGCACTTAGAAAGAGATCCAGAGATGGCAAATTAAGGCAGAATTTTGAGCCCTGTTATCTATTAAGAAATCAACTAATCCTTTAGGCACTTTGAGGGGTGCTCGGGATTTCTGGCAGGGTATTGGTACCTGATGGGGTGGTGATCCAAATAGTGGGCTAGAAATGAAGCATCTACCTGCATCTAAAATCAGGTGGAGTGTGACAGTTTGCTCGGAGCTTCTTCACCTCAGCTGCACAGGGTGCACGAGCACATCCCTGCATGAACTGGACAGCAGCAAGAGCTTGGGACTGCCCACTACAACTTCATTCTTGTCAAGTTCAGATTTTTACTGTGAATAGGAGATTTTCCTCCCTTCTTCTTAAGAACTGTTAGAAGCTATAATCAGTTAAGATATTTTGAAAAAAATTGGCAGTGCCTGTATTTTCAACCCAGGACTTCATCTTTGCCAGGCAGCTACTCTATCACTAGGGCTATGCCCCAGCCCAAGGAAAATTTCAAAAACAAACTTTGCAGTTCCTGTTTACACATCACACAGTTCAGCGGATGTGGCTAAAGCTCTCAGTCAGTCCCTGTGATTATCTGCTGTGTTTAAGTTGTTGTGTGATTGGTTGAGTGTTTTCCTTCACTTTGTTCTGTGAAAATATGCCTCCCAAAAAGCAAATGCTACCCATAAACAAGGTGTCACCTAACTGAGAAAGTTAGTAAAATGTCTAAAGAATACACTGAGGATATTAGGAGAAAATAGCAAGTAAGTATAAGAGCTAACAATAATGATATAGAAAAGAAATGGAAAGATAACAAACATGTCCTAAAGTTCACTGTTTGAAAATGCTAACTCTAGAAAAACTAATCAAGAAAAAGAATGTAAAAATAGATGTACGTTCTATAAAAAAAGGAATATAGAATTTTTAAACCTGTTGAATTCACTATAAGAAGGGATCTAAGGTAGACAGGAGAAAAACAGAGAGAATGAACCAATTTGGGTTATAATACATACATACATGGAAATGTCACAATGAAATTCTGGGTATAACTATCTTAAACAAAAATGTCTTTTTTCTAAAACAGAACAGGAAGGTAAAACAGGTCCTGTCTAGGGGTTTGCACAAGTGGGAGGGAGGATGATGTAGGAAAGAGGTGTAGGAGGATGAACATAATAGAAATAATTATGCAGTCATGTATGAAAGTGGAAATGACACAAACATTGTATGCATATATGAATAAAATAAAAAATAAAAAAATAAAGTCCACATATTAGGGGAAAAAACCTGTTTCAATTAATGTGTAAACAATATGTACAAAGAAATTAATTTAAAAATTTTTAATTGTAGTCTGAGGAGGTACAGAGAATAATGAGGTCTCATGATTTTTGTATTTCTGTTCACTGATTCTGAGCAAGTCAGCTCAGAAGACTTTAATACCATCCTTAAATACCCAATAGGAGTAAAAATTGATTTTTCATTTAAATTTTGGAATTATCTTTTTTAATGAAATTTAGGAGTCAAAGTGGCAGATTTTTGGTAAGTATAAATAGAACAGCTTCTGTTACTTTGTTAAAGAATAAAGCATCTGTCAGATTATGTCTTCACTCCATTCTACTTGTTGACTTCAATTGAATCATTACTCTTTAATTTGCATTTGGATGACAGGCAGGTCTATCAAAATGAGGAAAAATAGGTATTGACAGATATCTTGGTTTCCACAATTGGCTAAAATGCAAACATGTTTACTATAATCTAAGGCAGCTTCCCAATTTATAGTTCGCAGTTTTACCGATTCTTTATCAATAATGTGATGTGCTATATTGTACTGCTTTACTTTTGGGGGTAAGAGAGCAGCAAGAGGGATGTTGAGGCCCAGTGACCGAGTTGAAGGGAGTACCAGGAAGAGTACTGTATTCTTCTGATTAGGTAACTTTCATCCTTTTTAAAAACTGATATAATTTGTACATATTTATGGACTACAGTATTATAATTTATACACAAGTACAATTTCAAGAATCAAATCAAAGTAATTAATTTTTCCATCTCCTCAACCATTATCATTTCTGCATGTTGGGAACCCTGAAACTCATCTCCTCTAGTTGACTACGGTAGAGCAGAATACAATTTTTGTGGTTTCTCTAACTTAAAATGCTAGAGTAGAATAAAAAATATCCAGGCATTTTAGTACTGGGGTGGAGAGCAGACATGAGCAACTTGAAAGAAGAAAGTCAAATAAGATAGACACCTTTTCAAAAGTTTCTATGACTGAAAATATCCTTGAGCAGATAGCAGGGTTGCTTAACCTTGACAATGTTGATTTTGGCCTGAAAAGTTGTTTCTGGAGGATGTCCTGCGTGTTGTGAGATGTTTAGGAGCACACCTGGTACGTTCCCACTAGATTCCAGCAGCACCCAAACCCCAGCTCCGGCCACCAAAAATGTCTGGGGAAATTTCCAAATATCCTCTGAAGGCAAAAATCACGGCTAGTTAAGAATCATTCCCTAGGGGCTGGTGGAGTGGCTCAAGTGGTAGAGCCCCTGCTTAGCAAGCATGAGGCCTGAGTTCAAACCCCAGTACCACAAAAACAATTTTTTTCAGGGACATCTACTTCTACTTTTAGAAGTAGAACACAGGCTCTAAAGTTCGATGATATGTTGTTCAAACCCTGGTTTCCTTCAACGCAAGGGGAAAAGTCTTGAGTGAATTGGAGAATGGAGACACGCAGGGTCACAAACACTAACTTCCTTACTATATACAAAAGTGAAAACTTGTGAGCCACAATAGAGAAAGGTGTACGAAAAGGCACAGAATGAATAGGTACAATTCTGTATCAAGGTTTATTTATTTGATAAAGTCTACCTGAAAATTGTAGAAAAATTTTAGTTAAATAAACTGAAATGTGATTGATCTAAATATTTCAAAGTATATTTAACATTCCAAGACTTAAGAACATATCACACTAATAGGATGCACCTTGAGGCAAACTTGAGATCAAGAATATACTGGAGAGCCAATCCAGATTATCCAGCCACAACTCATAAGCAGGTAGCTGGTGAAACTTCTTAGATCTCACATAGAAATGGTTTAAACAAAGAAATGCTAAGGCCTTAACTTAACACCACAGTGGAAGCTGACTTCCTCTTACCCAAACCAGCACTAAAAACACCAAACAAACTGCATTTTAGTGATTGCTTACCACTTTACATGTGTATGCATATGAAGGGTTTTTCTTACGCCAGACCTCTTCCCCCTTCAATACCTTTCACAGAACTCATTTGTTTTTTTTGTTTTTTTTTTTTTTTTTTTATTTTCCTTAGCTTTATATTTTCATTTTAATTTTTAAAATATAACAATAACATATAATGTGTTAGTTTTCAAATACGGCATTATTTTAATTCAAATTCTTTTTTTTTTTTTTTTTTTTTTTTCATTTTTCTTTTATTATTCATATGTGCATACAAGGCTTGGTTCATTTCTCCCCCCTGCCCCCACCCCCTCCCTTACCACCCACTCCACCCCCTCCCGCTCCCCCCCTCAATACCCAGCAGAAACTATTTTGCCCTTATCTCTAATTTTGTTGTAGAGAGAGTATAAGCAATAATAGGAAGGAACAAGGGGTTTTGCTGGTTGAGATAAGGATAGCTATACAGGGCATTGACTCACATTGATTTCCTGTGTGTGGGTGTTACCTTCTAGGTTAATTCTTTTTGATCTAACCTTTTCACAGAACTCATTTGTTATACTTACAGCTAACTTTTATATTACCAAAAAGTTGAAAAGTATAAAGACACAGGTTCAGGCATTAAAAGTCAATCCTTATAATGACAACTTCAGGGCAGTATGAGACATTTGGAGAAGTTTGAGGAAAGGGTGTTAATTCCTGAAATGCTCTGGAGAAGAAATCTCTGTACTGAAGCACAAGGAACTTTGCTAAGGGTCAGGCTATAAACTGGGTTCCTTGTGATATTCTGCATGCCTGGAGTTGAAAAGTGAGGCCCTTGTAATATGTTTTTCCTTGCTTGGATTACACATCTTTAAATGCTACATCTTGTCAGGCCTGAACCCCATGAGCTGCAGATTCAATGATACTGTAGTAACTCTGAATTAATCTGTTCAAAAAAATGCTCATGTTTGTGTTAACTTACTCAAAGTCCTCCTACACCAAGTCTCACTTGTCCAAACATAGCATTCACCTGTTCATTTGTGCAAATGATGTTTTTCTCTCTATGCAAGGAACAGAAGAGTTCTGGAGAGAGTATCGGCTGTGGTTTCACCTTATAAATTTCATTTCAGAAAGCACGTATCTGTGATCAGTTCTGAACATAAGCCTTGGCATACTTCTCTGAAATATTAGCCCACAGGAAATCAATAACCACATTAAAGATGTTTCTGTGTATAAAAAAGTAGGAGGAGTATTTATCTCTTATTAGAAGGTCTAAGCTAGAAAAAGAAAGAAAGACAGTATTTGGGGAAGGGAAGTTTACACTCATTCCTCAGTGATTATTTGTAGGACAAGGATGCACTCCTGCTCCTACTCATATACAGTACTCATCCTTCTTTGTTCTTTTTGTTGATTTATTTTAGTTTTTTCTTTTTTAGACAATTTCACTGTGTAGCTCAGGCTGTACTTGAACTCACAATCCTCTAGCCTCAGCCACCTGAGTGCTAGGTTTACAGGCTGTGCCATCATGCATGGCTCAATTGTTCTTCTTTTTAAGGGGGTGGGATGGTGGGACCAGTACTGGAGTTTGAACTCAGGGCTTCTCGCTTGTGAGTCAGGCAGCTACTGTTGCAGCCAAGCCTCCAACTCCCAATTGTTCTTAAGAAATAAAGTTGAGTCTGTAATCCTAGCTACTCAGAAGAATCACAGTTCAAAACCAGTTTGGGAAAATAGTTCATAAGACCCTATCTCAAAAATACCCAACATAAAACATGGCTGGCAGGGTGGCTCAAGTGGTAGACTACCTACTTAGCAAGCGACAGGCTCTGAGTTCAATATCTGGTACTGCCAAAAAAGAAAAAGAAAAGTTGAGAAGTTTTGGAGGAGTTTGTACTCTTTCTTCCAGTGAATGAAATTAAGGGTTTACTTTATTTAACCTGGGAGTTTCTGGATTTACACTCTAATCTATATTTACTCAGCATTATTTGAAAGCCCACAGAAACAAAAAAAAAAAAAGAGAAAAATAAAATTTTATGCTTCTAGAATTTATCTTCATCTGTTAGATCAAGTTTAACCATTGTGACCCTAAACATAAACTCTGCTAATGTCCGAGTTGTAGGATTATGGCTCGCTATGTTTGGCTAGTGTTTGAGTGTATTCCTCATGGGTCTATGTGTTGGGAGGTTGGTCCTGTGCATGATGCACAAGGGGGTGAGGAGATCTTTTAGAGGTGGAACCAGGGTAGCTTCGAACTATGTAGCCCAGGGTAGCTTCGAACTCATGATTCTCCTGCTTCAGCCTCCCGAGTGCTGGAATTACAGGCATGTACCACTGTGCCTGACTTCGTGTCCAAAGCATTGAAAATGATTATACTTTGTGTCCTGGCAATTACATTTTGGGGGTTTATTCTAAAGTTTAGTAGTCTAACTTGCATGATCACAAGGGACTAGTGGAAGATAAACCTCAAAATATACAGTGTGGAGGTAAGTTCAGAGCTTTATTCTTTTGGAAATCATGACTACAAACACTTGAGGAAGATGAAGTTTGTTGTTTTCTCAAGAATCAATTAGAGTCAGAGTCTTGTTAATATGGTTTAAAAGACTAAAAGGAATCTTTTCGTTGAATGGAAAGAAATTTCATGGTGCTTGTGAAAAAGGAAATGAATTTTTCACTTGGTATTTTAAGTTTCTAAAAATAAGACAAGATTGCCTCTTGGTATTTAATGCTGTACAGGCAGTTACTACAGACAGGGAATAGAAAACATTTTACCACTGCTTATGGTGAAAAAAAGCAGTGTGTAACCTCTCCAAGAAAATGAATCCACTTCAGGCCATGTACATGCTGGAATTTTGACAGCAGGAGTCAGCTGTTTTACTTTGCTTTATTTTTCCTGCTCATGCTGCAGAGGTCAGAGGGTATGAAAGGGAAGGGCTTACAAAATGCACCATTTCTCAGGATCACCAGGCATCCTTGCAAAGTGTTATCCTGTAACCAGGGTGTTGGCTAATTACTATAGTGATTTATCTTGCCTCCTTAAACCGCCGCCAGTGACTCACACCTGCAATCCTAGCTACTTGGGAGGCTGAGATCGGGAGGATCACAGTTTGAAGATTTGAAACCAGCCCCAGCAAATAACTCATGAGACCCCATCCCAAAATAATCAGAACAAAATGGGGTGGAGGTGTGGCTCAAGTAGTAGAAAGCCTGCTTTGTACAGTCCTGAGTTCAAACCTCAGTTTCACCAATATGTATGTGTGTGTATGTATGTATGTGTATGTACATATATATTTATGGCTGGCAGAGTGGCTCAAGTGGTAGAATAAGTGTGAGGCCCTGAGTTCAAAACCCAGTACTAAAAAAAAAAAAAGATAGCCTGCTGAGCCAGCTCAAAACTGTTATCTAAATGCCCTGTTTCTCACTGTGATTGACAAGATAGAAGAAAATCTCTAGTGGGTAGGCAGGCTGTTCCTTAAATGTTTTTGCAGAATGAAACTACGTTTTATACCATCAGTTCTGGGGAAGTGGAGCAATGATGTGTGGTTACAATATAATCCCGGGGCTATCAGCCCTCACTTACTTTTCTTTGTATGTGTGTAAGATATGCATTCCTGCAACACACCACTGTGACTTCTTTTAAGTGTATAGTTAACTAAACACTGAGTGCATTCACTTTGTTGTGCAACCATCACAACACTGAAGTTTGTTATCTTACAAAATGACATTCTGTACCCATTCAACATTAACTTCCTGTTTCCCCCTCCCTGCAACCCCTGGAAACCTCTATTCTATATTCTATTCTACTTTTTTTCCCCTTGGTGGTACTGGGGTTTGAATTCGGCCCTCTATGCATTTGAGCCACACTCCCAGCCCTTTTTGGCTTTCATTATTTTTTGCATAGAGTCTCACGTTTTTGCCCAGGCCTGCCTCAGACTGTGATCCTCCTACCTATACCTCCCACATAACTGGGATCTCAGATGTGCATCACCATACCTTGCTTGTTGGTTGAGATTTTTGCCCAGACTGGCCTCAAACCTCAAACCTCCTGATCTCTGTCTCCCCAATAGTTGAGATTACAGGTGTGAGCCACAGACCCCAGCCTCTGTGTTATTCTTAAATGAAAGTTTTTCTATTTGAATCAACATAAATTACGAAGTCTACCATATATAAGTAGAATTCTGTATCTGGCTTATTTCACTTAGCATAATTCTCTTTACAACAAATATAAGAATTATATTACTTCCTCATTTACTTTTTAAAAAAATTTTTGCTGGTACTGGGGTTTGGACTCAGGAGGCAGGTGTTCTACTACTTGAACTATGCTTCCACTTTTGTTTTGTAATTTTCAATATTACTAAAACTTCTACCTTACAAAAAAGTTATAATAGTAGTATTAGAAATCTCTCATGTTGTTCACTGCCCCCTCACACTCAGATTTGGTTCATCACTTTCCACATTTTACAAACATGGACACACATACACACACACAATTATTTTCCATAGACATCTTTTTCCTGAATAATTTGAGAATAAGTGGCAGATACATTGCCCCTTGGCCCCTAAATACTGCAGTGTGTATTTCTTACATCCTGTTACATAATAAATGACCAAAATTAGGAAATGAACATTGATATAATGCTATTACCTAATATACTGACCAGATTTATATTTTTGTACTTTGTCAAATAATGTCCTTCATAAGAAAACAAAAACTTTTCTAGATCCAATCTAATTGTTATTTAATTAGTAAATCTCCTTTACTAGGGACTAATCTGTATCTGTCATGACCTGGGTAATTTTGAAAGTGAAGGCCTGTTCATCTATAGTACATCCTTCCGGTTGGCATTGTCTGATGTTTCCTCGTGCTTAGATGGAGGCGTGCATTTTTGACAGAGAGATCACAAAAGTGATATCATGCCCATCTCAGTGCCTCATATGAACTGGCACAGGATGACAGTGATGTTAATTTTGATCACATGGTTAAGGTGATGTCTGCCAGGCATTTCCACTGTGAAGCTATTATTTTTCCCCTTGGTAATAGATATATATTGAAACAAGGTAGATATTCTGTCCTTCAAACTTTCACCCTTTACTTTAATGATCTTGTATATATATTTGTTGGTATTCCTCTATATGAAGAGCTTTTCCTTCTCACCTTGTTTGTTGGCTTCTTTCTTATATCACTATGGAATTTGGGGTTATATAATCCACTATGATGATGATTAAAATAACTCAAACAGGTTTCTTTATCCTTTCAACCTGTCTTCTATTATTCTTACAGGACTTTCTTATTTTTTGGCAAAACAAAGTATTTCAGGTTCATATTGTATTTTCTCAGCCCTGGAATCAATCATTTCTCCAGGAAGCCTTGGTTATTTTTGGTGGGGAATGCTGTTTAGAAACTAAGATCTGGGCTCTAGGAATGGGCATGGCTACTGGACCACCGTTGCTTTTACATTTTCTCACAAGCAGACAGCAGTAAGACAAATAAAATAGGTCTTCCCCAAGGGCATTTGGTCAAGGGTAAAAAGCACTGGTAAGCCCGACAACACTGGTGCACGTCTGTAATCCTAGCTACTTGGGAGGAAGAGATGAGGAGGATCTGGGTTCAAAGCCAACCTGGACAAATAGTTCTTTAGACCCTATCCAGAAAAAAACCATCACAAAAAAGGGCTGGTGGAGTAGCTCAAGCAATAAAAGTGCCTGCCTAGCGAGTGTGAGGCCCTGAGTTCAAACCCCAGTGCTGCTAAAAACAAACAAAAATGGCACTGTTAAATAATGTTAATACACCTTAATGACAGGATTTTATTGTAAGCACCCCCTTAATGTTTATTTTTCCTTTAAACAAGCTAAAGTGATGGCTAAGGTGCTTTGACCACCCCCCCCCCCAATTGAGTTGTTGAACCCTTCCCTGGTGCTTCTCCAGAGGAGAACTGTCAGTCAAGCAGCCAGCTGATTGATTGCCCTCCTGCCCGCCCAGCTGCCTTGAACACTCCAAGGATGCCATGAGGATGCTCCACAGCAACCACAGCTGCCTGCTGCTGAAGTACAACTATGGCTCCTGAAGACCCTCCATGACTGTTTCAAACAGCGTCTGCCACATCTTTTTGCCATCACAAGTCTTGGTCAACTCTCACAGCCATGGTTCACCCAGGCTAGCGGGGCCACTTCCCCTGATTGCCCAGTGGAAAGTCTGGGGATGGTGCAAACAGGGTCCTTCATTTGCATTGAAGGATTCCATGATTGGTGCAGACACCCTTGTCACATCCCTTTTCTGGCTATATAAACAGGCTGTTGGGCTCACTTTTCCAGTCAGCCAGGAGACTCTCTCTTGTGCTGCCCCCTGGTGTTGCAGCATTAGGCCCCTTGACATTAGGCTGCTCCAAGGGGGCCCCTCCCTCTCAGGGCTTGGAATGCTAAGACTCTGGGTCTGCCAGGCCAGACCCTAGTCCTTAGACACTCAGAGGTCTGGGACTGCCAGTACTGCAAGAGCTTCTTTTTTCACCCACAATTCCTACCTGGGTAGAACAAAAGGACGCGTCAGTTGATTGGTAACAGAGGCCACACACACACACCCCTCCTCATATACAGAAAACCATTAATTCATATTACTATGCCCAATTTTGATCTAACATCACAGGGCTCATTTCAGTTTTACACTTTTCGAATCTGTTATTCTCTAACAGTGAGAAACCCGCTTCCCATTATTCCCAAGGGAATTACTGCTTGCTCAATCCTAGAATATACCGGCCATGCCACTGCAAAGAACAAACCTACAAATGATAATTAAATGGTTTTTTTCTCCCCTTTGGTTTGAGGATATAAGCTCAAAATACCATGTTTAAAAGTTACTCGACTTAGTTCTTTCTTTCATGCTCTTCAGTGAACTATAATTCTCTTGAAATGCATTTAAGCTTTTTAAAATTATATTTTATGATTACCCTACATTTAAAATTTTTATCACTATTTTTCTACTGTATATAAAACACTAGCATGGCAAAAGGTGACCTAGACAAGAGTCAGACCCATAGACTCCTCCCACCATGTAGGTAACCCTCTAGGTAGCCAATGTCATTGGTTTCTAGTGTTTCCCTGGGGGGGGGTGTGGAATCCCAACAGATACATGTATATTTTTTATTATACAATAGACAATAAGCTATAGGTGAGTAATTCTCAAACTTCTTAATCTCAGTTCCTTTTCTGAGATTATCAAAAGTTATTGGAAAGCCAGAGTGTCCTTTATGTGGGTTTTGTAAGGTGGGAACAAGGAAACAGAACAACAAAGACCCTGATTACACATCAGATTACTTTTTTGTAAGGGTTAAAGCAGTGCTGTCTCAAGTAGATTGGGATCTCCTATTTTAAAAAAAAAACTGATCTGCTAGGTGTTGGTGGCTCATGCCTGCAATCCTGGTTACTTGGGAAGCTGAGATCAGGAGGATTGTGGTCAGGCCAGCCCAGGAAACAGTGCATGAGACCCTATCTCCAAAAGAACCAGAGTAATATGACTAGAGTTGTGGCTCAACTGGTAGAGTGTCTGCTTTGCAAGTACAAAGCTCTGAGTTCAAACCCCAGTCCCATGAAAAAAACAACAGAAAATATCCCAAAACAACAACAAACTAATCTTGTGATTTATGTGATTTCTTTAAGTTTCAGTGCAATTATGTAGCATTTAGGATAAGTGACTCTATTCTGGTTTGGTCTGGTGTTTTGGGACATAGCAGTCCAAAACAATTGCCTCCCATAATGTTTTTAACAGCAGCATGATTTATTAGATCATAGATTATTGGTGATCATCCTAACCTTCACTCCTTCTCTCCTTCCTCAAAGTTGGGGGTGGGACTGAAAAAATCCAACCCTTCTACAACAGGGTGGGTTTGATCCATCCTGAGGTTATAGAGAAATTCACAGCCATTGGTCATCATTAGCATTGAAGAAGAGGCTCTCAGCTCTGGAGAATCCAAGGGTTTTTAGAGTTGTATGCCAGGAAATGGAAACCAAACATGTATTTCACAGTGTCACAGAAATCTGGTTTGCTGAAGCAGAAATGAGAACTACTTCAGCACTAATGGCTCCCCTACTTCCTGTCCCAGATCCTGTAAGGCTTGGCTTACAGTAAAAATTAACTATGTTATTATTCATTGATATTATTGTTATTTTTGTTATTGCTTGTTACAGATCATAAAGAGAATCATAGTGAAGACAAATAGTTACAATCCAGCGAGATATGTTATTGATCATAATCCTGCATTATTTAGGTTCCACCTCAAATTTCTTTACCAAAGACCCAAATGCACATGACAGAATTATATTTCTTTGTGTCACTATCACTCCAGGGCTGACGCAGTATCTATGTGGTACTGGAGACTTAGACTCCTTCTTTGTTGCTCTGACATGGCTATTCTCTTGCCACTTCAATGTTTGTCATTTTTTTTTTCTTCGTAGTACTGAGGATTGAAATCAGGGTCTTGTACATGCTAGGTAGAGACCACTGAGCTACATTCTTAGCCCTGCCTAATATGTTTTTAGCATCACTACTTTTCAACCTCTTGACTACGAAGAAGAGAGAAAGGAACCTTTCTTTTAACTGCCCAAGTTATATAATATACAGTCATATGCCATATAACATTTCAGTCATAAACAAGCCACATATATGACAGTGGTCTCATAAAATTACATCACTAGTGACTTCATAGATGTCTGATGATCCCACAATAATGAAAATCATATAGCAACACATTTCTCAGAACATATCCCCTTGTTAAGCAACACATGATTGTTTATGATTTCTTATTATATCCCATTAACTAAAACCAAGTTACATGGTCAAGCCTAATCACTAAGGAGTCTAAAAAATATTCAGTCTTTGACTGAACAGGGCTTTACAAAAATTACAGGAGGTCATTGCTTTGGACTAGGATCCTGCACTAGGTTCTAAGAGACCAGGCTAAAAATCAAAATGAAATCACTTGTACTAAAGTTGCACATCAACAAACCAAAATCAAATTGTTACCTGACCTTCCAAAGATTCAGGAAAGGTAACAGCCAAATTTTCCAACAGACTAGTTTCAATTGACAGGATTATAAATTTCCCTCCGCTTTACTCTTTACAAAAAAAAAAAAAGTGCCTGAAATAACCTGATGTTGACCTTCAATTATTTTTCTATGAGTCTGTCTTCCTGTCCCTGTTTCACAAGGAAAGTAGTTTTTGAAAGTGTAAATCGGAAGAGTTTATTAAGATAAAAAAGTGTAAAGTGGGAAAGTAGAGCCCCCAGAGTGGTGTGGGGGTCCCAAGAGAGGGTGCCCAAGAAATGATGTGATCTGAGGTAGAAAGTAATTTTTAATGACCAATGTACTCTGTTTTTGCTCTCTTTAATTCTTCTCTATAAATAAACCTCCTCTGTTCAGCCCATCTACAACACTTAATCTATTTTATGGAATGAAGTGTTGCCCAACTCTAGAATTTAAGTTGAAATCAATTAAGACTTTAATCTAAATTTATTGCAATTTTATCTTTGTGTGTGTGTGTGAAACTGGGGCCTCACACTTGCACTCTACCACTTGAACCACTCCACCAGACCTGTTTTGCATTGGGTCTCCCAAACTATTTGCCTCGGCTGGCTTTCAGTTTTGACCCTCCTGAGTAGCTAGGATTACACGTGTGAGCCACGGGTGTAATTTTGTCTTTTGACATTGGCCATGTGCTAGTGGGAGAGAAAACACATAGAGAGGCAAGTCAAATAACACAAAGTTCCATATGGCTCCTGCATTCAGTTCAAAATCCACTGTCCCAGAGATAGGCATTGTCCTCATCAAGGGACTTGTGAAACACGTGAGCATTCCTAAAGACAAGGTACCTGTCCTCCTTACCTCCATCCACCAAAAAGATAGTGGTGACTTAGGAACAAGTTAATGAAAATGCTTTTTTAAAGAAAAGTAAAGAAAAGGTGGGAAACCGCAATCACTGGACTGCCACAATGGTGAAGCTTTCCCTGAGCTAGAATTGCTAAGGCTCTCTACCCTGGCTATGACCCACTATGTTGACCTCAACTCTGCAAAGAAATCTCCTTGTTTATTGTCCTCTGTGGCTTTTGGGTTTGTCTCTGGAAGGTTCTTCCATAAATTTTCCTCCATAGCTACATCTGAAGTGGTGTTGAAGAGTGTGTTGTCATGTAGGTTCAATTTGGCGCACTAGCTGTTGCTTTAGGAGTGGAAGAGTTACAGTCTTGAAGAATTCAAGACCAAGAACTCTTGTGAATTCTTAGTCTGTTTCTGGTGCACGTTCTTCTATTCAGTCCTTTGGTAAAAAACCACAGTCATAGATCTTGTTTGGATAAAGCTCTTGAGGCTAAAAACTTACTTACCTTACTTTCTGGATATAGAAAATCTCTACACTAAAAATTAGGATAATCTGTCATATAAAGCAATAGCTTCGACTAAGAAGGCAACTTTGTTGTTTTGGCTGGCTCTCATTGTCTGGTAAAGAATACTTTTTGGGGGGCATTTTGGGGGCTTGAACTCAGGACCTTCACCTTGAGCCACTCCAGCAGCCCTATTTTTGTGAAGGGTGATCTCTGTATCTTGAGTAGCTAGGATTACAGGCACAAGCCACCAGCATCCGTCTCAAACTGGCTAGTTCTTGCCTGGAATCATCTATGTCATAAGACTTGGATAAAAGCAGCAAAAAGCAGTCAACATGCAGAAACACTGACTTATGTCAAATGTTCCTCTTAGAGCTAAGGGCCTGAGTGGCATGAGAACTGTCTTCCAAGCTTCTGTAGAAGGTCATTTGTTTCAAATTAACATAAGCTACTGCAGCTTTCTTTTGATTAGTGCTAGCATGGTAGATCATTCTCCATTCCTTTTCTTTTAATCTGTATTTCATTCTTCAGAGGAGCTGGACAGGATTTATGACATTATTTACTCTGGTAGTCTCTGCCTTTTAATTGGTGCATTTATACCATTCACATTTGAAGTTATTATTGATAAACTATATGATATCTACCACATTTGTAGTTGTTTTATTTCATTGCTAATTCTGTTTCTCTTTTGTTTTCTACTCTTTTACTTCCTTCTTTGATTTTATTAATTCTTTGTTCTTTTGGTAGTACTGGGGTTTGAATCCAGGGTTTCACCCTTGCTAGGCAGGCACTGTACTACCTGAGCCACTCTGCCAGCTTTCCTCTTTGGTTTTAATTACATAATTTAATTTTCTCTTCTCTTTCAGTGAATGCCAATTACACTTCTTTCATGTTTTTTATTAATTACTCTAGGATTTGCATTTATATTCACAACAAGCATAAGTTTACTTTCAAATAACATTATACTGCTTCCTGGGTAGTGTAATGTTCTCAGTTCTTCCCTCCATCTCTTATAACTATCATGCATTTCAATTATCCACAAACTATAGCTATCTATATATTATGCTATTATTCTTTTAAACAAATTGTTTTGGGTTACATCAGTTAAAATAAGAAAATGAAAATATTTTATTTTACCTTCATTTCTCAATGCTTTATTCTTAAATTTTTTTTTTCTTTATGGAGATTCAAGTTTCTGACATATACTATTTTCCTTCTCTCTGGAGTGATTCATTCAATACTTCTTACAAGGCATGTCTACTGGAGATAAAATTCCCTCCATTTTTCTTTGAGAAAATTTTTTAGTTCTTCACTTTTGAAATATAAATTTGCTGTATATAAAATTCTAGGTTGCTGCTCTTTTTTTTTCAATGCTTTCAATAATTCATTCCACTCTCTTTTTGCTTACATGGTTTCTACAAGAAGGCCAATGTAATTCTTTACCTTGAGCCTTTGTAAGTCAGGTCCCTCTTCCTCTGGATTCTTTCAAGATTTTTGGCTGGCCAAGTGGTTCAAGTGATAGAGCAGGTATCTACCAAGTGGAGGTTCCTGAGTACCACTGAGGAAGAAAATAAAAAGATTTTCTTCTTGTCTATAATCTTGTCCAGTTTGAATATGATATACCTAGATAGACTTTTTGTTTTTATTTTTCATCCTACAGGATCTTCTCTCAAATTTCTGGATCTGTGGTTTGTGACTCACTAATGCTGAAAAGTTCTTGGCCATAGTTACTTAAAACTCTTTTTGTGGTACTGGAGTTTAAACTCAGGGCCTACACCTTGAGCCACTCCACCAGCCCCTTTTTTTGATGGATTTTTTCGAGATAGGGTCACATGAACTATTTGCCCAGGCTGGCTTCGAATTGTGATCTTCCTGGTCTCTGCCTCCTGAGTACCGAGGATTACAGGCATGAGCCACCAACTCCCAGCTTATTTAAAAATTTTCTTTCTTCAGTATTCCAAAGTCTGTCTGTTATACCTTTTGTAATTGTTCCACAGTTCTTGGATGTTTTGTTCCATTTTTTAAAATTCTTTTTTTTCCCTTTTTGCTTTTCATTTGGAAAAGTTACTATTGACATATCTTCAAGTCCACTGATTCTTTTCCCAGATGTTCAGTCTACTGATGAGCCCATCAAAGGCATTCTTCACTTCTGCTACAGTGATTTTGCTTTCCAGCATTTTCTTTTGAAAGTTTTTTTTGAAATTTTCTTTTGATACTTTTTTTTCTTTTTTGGTGGTACTGGGGTTTGAACTCAGGATCTCACACTTGCTAGGTAGGTAGCATTTTCTTTTGACTTTCTTACACTTTCCATCTCTCTGGTTACATTATTTACATCTCTTGTCCACTTTTTGTATTAGACCTCTTAGCATGTTTGTTCATAGCTATTTTAAGTAATCAATCTTATAATTCCAAAAGTATTGCCATATCCAGTAGCCACATTTTAAACATAAAATTTTCACATGTTGACTGGCTATCTGTGACTACTGGCTGCCATGTTGGACAGTTCAGGAATAAGTAATCTTTATGTCTGATTCTTGAAATCTTAAAGCACAAACATTGTGCAGAGACTATGTTTTAAAAACTTTTTAATTGTGGTATAAACCACATAAAATTAACTATTTTGACCATATTGAAGTGCATTTACATTGTTATGCAATAGATCTCCACAATTTTTTCATGCATAAAATAGAAACCCTATACCTCTTAAACAAGTCTTCATGCTAGGAGTGTATAGCTCAGTGGTAGAATTCTTGTCTACCAGTACAGGGCTCTGAGTTTGATCTCCAACACTGAAAACAAAAACAAAAACAGAACCTCCAATTTCTTTATCTCCTCAACTCCCTCATGAGCACTATTTTTTTTTTTTTCCGGTACAGGGGCTTGAGCTCAGGGTCTCATGCTTGCTAGGTGGGTGCTCTATCACTTGAACCCCTCTCCCAGCCCTGTTTTGTGTTAGATATTTTTGAAATAAGGTCTTGTGAACTATTTGGCTGCAGCAGGGTTTGAACCACAATCCTCCTGATCGCTGCCTCCTGAGTAGCTAGTATTGCAGACATGAGCCACCAGAGCCTGGCTCATAACCACATTTTGTTCCTGTGAATATGACTATTTTTTATTCCTTATGTAAATGGAATTATACAGTATTTTTATGTAGCTGGATTATTGCATTTAGCATAATATCTTCATGGCTTATTTGTATTATATGAGACAGGATTCCTTTTTAAGGCTGAATAATATGCAATTGTATGTAAATAATACTATATCTTATTTATTCATTCATCTTTCAATGGACATTTGAGTTGCTTCCAATCTTGGCTATTGTGAATAATGTTGCTATCAACATGGGTGTGAAGTACCTCTCTTGGATACCTGCTTTCAATTCTTTTGAATATCTACTCAGAAGCATGATTGCTGTATCATTTGGTAGTTCTATTTTTATTAATTTTCTGAGGAACCCCATACTGTTTTCCACAGTGACTATACTGGTTTAAGTTCCCATCAACAGTGCACAAAAATTCCAATTTCTTCACATCCTCACCATCACTTGTTACTTTATATTCTGTTTGTGGTTGGGTTTTTTCGGGGACTTATACGTGGAATTGATGAATTGGGCTTGAACTCAGGAATTTGCACTTGCAAAGCAGGTGCTCTCCCACTTGAGCTACACTGCCGGTCCTGTTAGTTTTGTTTTTTAATAGTGGCTATTCTCAATGAGGTGATATCTCATTGAGGGTTGGATTTGTGCTTCTAGTGATTATTGATGTTGAGCATCTTTTTATATGTTTATTGACTATTTGTATATCATCTTTGTAGAAATGTTTATCCAAATCCTTTGCCTGTGTGTGTATGTATGTGTGTGGATGTTGATGAGGACTGAACCCAGGACATTGATTTTGTCCATTTTTAAATCGAGTTATTTGTTTTTTGCTTGTTGAGCTAGAGACTCAGTTTTACCTACAGCGAATAGAATCAAATATATGCCAGTATATATACTGATAGAAATTAGAAGAACACCATTATGTGGATTACTTGATTTGCATATTGTATTTAGAAACAAAGAAAAACATAAAAAAGACGATAAGAAAAGAGATAGGGTTTGGAATGTAGCTCAAGGTAGAGGGCCTGCTTATCATGTGCAAGGCCCTGAGTTCCATCCCTAGCACAAGGATGGGATAAAGGCCTTTTATGCAAACTTAATGTATTCTTTCCCATTCTGGTTGCTAGAGATAAAGGAAGAGATAATTCAGCTCCATAAGTTCTAGAGATCTGCAGAATGGAGAACCAACTATAAGAGAAGTCATACTCCATTAGCTATCTCCATTGATATTTTCCCATAGCACTTTAAGTCTTTAATACACTGAGAATGCATTTTGTGCTTTCATCTGGTTTTTTCCAAATTGTTATCCAGTTCTCTTAACATTGTAGATTGAATACCTCATTCTATCCCCATAGTAAATTTAAAAGTAGCCTTTATTATATGCTTAAATCTTGTATGAATTTTAGTCTATTTCTGGATTTCCCAGTCTACTTCATTGCTTTGTTCATTCTTTAATCAGTATCATAGTATTATAACTATTATAGATTTATAATATCTAGCAAAGAGTCCACTAAATTGTTTTCCACTATTCATTCCTCCTCTTTTTATTTAAAGTAATAATCATTTTCCCCTAGATGTATAGATTCCAGACTGACTTACAGACTGGTGTGGCCCTGTGACTGGTGTGGACATTTTCACTCAATGGTGGGTGAAAATGAAGTGTTTAACTTTCAAGTCATCTCCTTAAAGACAACTCTACTTAGCTTGGAATCTCCCATGGGCAAGTCTGTGGATATGGAGGTTAGCCAGCTTCTACCATGGGGAACAGGCATCAACCTAGAGGATAACAGCACAAGATGGGAGAAATCTGGATCCCTGAAAAACTGTGGGGTACAGCTTCATTTTGATCCTGAATCATTCACCTCTAGACAGTTTGGGGAGAAAGAGAGCGAGAGAGGAAAAAGACACTTCTACTTTACTTGAGCCCTGTATTTTGTGTTTCTTTGCCTATATCCTCCCTAACAAAACAGTTAAAAATAAAAATAAGTTTTCTCTATTTCAAAAGTAATATATGTGAACCATAGAATATTCAGAAAACAGTGAACAAAAGAAATAAATTTAACAATTTCCTCATAATTACACTCAAGAGCTACTTGGAGCTACATATGTATATTTGTATTCTGTGCTGGTTTCTAAAATGAGATAGGTAGATAGATCATAGAATAACAGTTATACAGAGATAAATAGCTATAACTAAAAAATGGAAATATTCTTTACATCATGAGTTTTAATATTCTTTTTTCACCTAACAGTATATATCATAAACTTTTCCACATTATGAAATATTCCTCCAGATATAATACATTTAACAAAAAACACATTTAGGACATCTAGATTGCTGTAATTTTTAGCCACAATAAATAATACTGAAGTAAACATCTCTGTAAAAAAATACGTGTCTGCAATTATTTACTTAGGAGAAATTCCGGTAAATGAGAGTTCAAGGTGAAAATGTAAAATTTGATTTTTAAAAATACACTTAGTCAAATTGCCTTTTAGAAAGAATATAGAAGTGTAGTATAGAAGAGAATCACTTTGTTCTTAGCCTTTCTGATGCTAGATATTGTGAGTTCTTAATAAATCTTTTTTTCTTTTTTTTTTGAGGTACTAGGTTTGAACTCAAGGCCTACACCTTGAGCCACTCCACCAGCCCTTTTTAGTGAAGGGTTTTTTTCAAGATAGGGCCTTACAAACTATTTGCCCAGTCTGGCTTAGAACTGCAATCCTCCTGATCTCTGCCTCATGAGTTGCTAGGATTACAAGCATGCACTACTGGTGCCCAGGCATAAATAAATCTTGATAGTCCTTCATTTTCTACATTTTCAAAGATATCAAATTAAATTAATGAGTTAATTGTTTTTGCAGTGCTGGTATTGGAGCCAATGTGGCTAGTTTTCTGGGATTTACTGTGTGTCTAGAATTTACCTTGAATTCCCTACTCTGAGGGCTACAAGAAGCTTTCTGCAAGCTCAAAAGTGTCACAGACCTCCAGCTAGGCTCTGCAAGGTTTCCTGTGACTGTGACCACATTCTGTAGGGGATTGGGGGAAACTCTGTAACGAACTTGTTTCTCTGTAACTGACTTGTCTTTCTGACCACCTGTGAATCATATACTGCAAAAGCCCCCTGGTTACATTACCCACCTGGGGGGTATATAACTCATCTCCTGACACTGATCGGGCTCAGGGCTTTGAGAACTTACCTCCTCTGAGTCTGCTAGCATCATAAAATTCCTGCTTCCTGCAAAGTGGTCTCGGTGACTTTATTTCCCTTGCTGTTTCCCGTAACACTAGCATCAAACCCAGGGCATTATACCTACTAAGTGTGTACTCTACCACTGAACTACAGCTCCAGCCCTCAAAGATATTTTGTTGCGGGAGTTTGCTAGCTGAGATACAGGACACTGAGGCAGATTAGCAGGAAGCAACATTTATTGTGCCAGCACAGACCCAGCGGACTCCTGTCCAAAGGCTGAGCCCCAAGAACAAAGGGGTCTCACCTTATATACCCTTGCAAGCAGGTTACAGAACCAAAAAGCAAAGCTCAACCCACATATGGTTGCATGTGACTTCATTGGCTATTTCTTTTCACCAGTGCTGTGTGACCTTCATGTTTCAATTCTTTAAGTTTTATCTCTCTGCTTTGCCATCCCCTCCCCCTGTCTGGTTGTCAGAACACAGTCTGTCTGTTTCTTTCCTGGCCTCCCCTCTCTTGCTACAATAGGAGTGTAAGTGCTAATGGGCAAGAGCTCACAGGAGATTCCAGGGTTCTGAAAAATGTTCTATTTCTTGACCTTGCTTGGTGGATAACCGAGTATCTATTTTGTCACTATTTTTAAAATCACACATATGCATGTTGGTCATTCTTCTGTATATAGTCTAAAGACATTTAATACACATAAATTATGAGACAAGATACAAAATCAAGTCAAAACCCAGTTTTAAAGGAAAATTTAAAGAGCTGGTGGATTGGCTCAAGTGGTAGACCCTCCCTAGGAAGCATGAAGCCCTCATTCAAAACCCAGTACCACCAAAATAAAAAAAAATTGAGAACAAAATACAACTATGAATTTAGTAGTACCAAGTCTCAACATTTACATGATACTATCAGAGTGAAAACTTCAAATAACATCAGGTCTATTCCTTAGATGACGATGAAAAAAGTTCTAGCTTTCAAATACTTTACTGAAAGGAATTGTCTCTGATTTTCAAACTATTTCATTTGTAAAATCAGAAAGAAAATGAGCCTTCAAATCTCAAGTCTGTTTTTTATTCAAAGAAAAGTAAATTGTAGAATGATTTTAAATATCACAAGCTAAACTATATCATGAAGTCGATCTCCAAGACACAATTTTATGTGTACCAAACAAATTTTGAAGGCAAATACTGTAGTTGTGATAGTATAATGTACTTTAAACACACAAACATCAAATAATTCCCCAATTTCTATTTCAATTATAAAAAATTTTCTTTCAGGACTAAATGTTGCTACCTGTTTCCTACTGAATCTTGAGACATTTGAAATTTTGGAATGATAGAATAAACACCACATTCATCCTGACACTTCTTACAAGATTTGCAATGATGTCTCATGAAATAGAATTTAATCTGTAAATTACTACAATGTAATTTCTAATTTAAAATAGAGCCCACAAGGTTGGAGACACTGTCTACTAGAGAAATAAGATAAAAAGATAACTAAATATTTCCCTTAAACAAGAAGTTTCTTTATTTTTCCTTTGTGGTATTAGGGGTTGAACTTAGGCTTTCGTGCTTCCTAGGCAGGCACTCTACCACTTAAGCCACTCTGCTAGCCCAATAAGAAGTTTCTGAAAAACAAGTACATGATTTAATTATTAAGTAGGAGCTACATACCATGGAGAAGAGTGTACCTTCCATAAACTCACTACAAAAATTTAACAAGTAATTTTATACTTGAGATAATAATACTAATAGAAAAAAAAGAGTAGGAAGAAGTGCCTCACGCTACTGGGAATTTCTTTATTTAACTACTGTAAAGTAGTGAAGAAGGCAGGGTTAGAAGGCACATTGTAAAGATTAAGTTCCCAGGTTAATTCACGGAACATTTTTCAGTTTCTCACTGAGGAGTAAAGCCAGAATCTCTCAAGTATGTTTTCCAGTTTTACTTCATTGCCCTGTCAGTTACACACCTTCCTCAAAAAGATGGAAACGTAGATCTGATTTGGGTGAATGCATGAAATAGCAACTGTTTTGCTCACTGACTTTATTAGCTATTAGAAAAAGTCTGTATGATACACCCAGAGACACATGCATATGCCCAAATCTTGATGCACTTTATCATTTCACTTTTCCACATGAAAGAACAATAAAACTCAGAGTAGAGAACTGGTGCCAGTTATTTCCCACTTGTTTCTTACAGCTTAACCAAAGTCTTCCCCCAAACACTTCATGATTTCTTAGATAAACACAGCTATAGAGAGTTCCAGGGCTACATAAACCCATTTGGGAAAGTGATAACATTTCTATGTGTGAAGTTGCAATAATGATGTTATTATCAGAAAAACAAGGGTTGAATCTGTACCACAGTGAGGTACAGGTGAGCTAAATGCTCACTCAGTTAATTCAGTAAGTAATCAGCAAGTGGTACTCTGAGAAAAATACTACGCTAAAATTATGATACTGAGATTTTATCTTTCAGTCTCTGTTATTAATAAGCTTATAATCTAGTGAAATGTACAGTCACAGCTTTTTTGGCCTTTTCTACCCTAATTCCCAACCTAAATGACATCTTTCTTTTCAAAACAATGCTCACCAAGGAAATTCAGACTATTTCAGAGTACACCTTTCAAAGAGCTATGTCACATTTACCTGTTTCTCACAGCATCTGCAGTACCAGAAAACTTTCTCATAGTACTTGAGGGATCTAAGACCCATTCTGCACGTGCTCTTTCTCTTCTACTCACATATCTATGACACAGAGGACAATGCATTCCACTTTCTCTCAGGAAACCTTTTCTACAGAAACTAAACCAAACATTTAGGACATGTTAATTACAGACAATAATTTTTTTTTTCATTTCTGGGATTAAATATAAACAAGTGATTATGGATATGTATTTATGCTAAATAAGTCAGGCTATTCATATGGACATACATCTCAGAATTTTAAGAAATGTATATGACTTTCTCAGGGAATAAGAGTAAGAGCTGCATGAGATCAGAACATAAGAGAAACAACACTGAAGTCTGCTTTACAATTAACAGAGTAATATGAAAGACAAATATTACTTTGTAACAGTATCAGATGAAGTGTGGCAAAAAGGAAGAACTGGATCCTATCTTGGCTCTGTCATGTGGCTGTGTGAAGCATCCCACCTAGCACACTGAATATTTATCTCCTCCCCTTACACAATGAAGTGACAAAGTATATCAGCTTTTATGTCAAACTGATGCATGTGAAGGTATTGTTCCACAAAAATATGATTGAGTCTATATAACACAACACACAGACCTGGGGGTGTAGCTTAGTGATGGAGCATTTGCCCAGCATCCATGAGGCCCTGGGATCAAATTCATCCTCCTCCCCAAAACAGGAGTGCACAGATTGATTTGAGAAATTCTAGGATCAAGTTAACAGGCCTATTTGCTAAGGAAATTCACAAGTTCACCTAAACTAAACTTATTTGATTGAGAAATATAAAAACTTCCCACAACAGTATGCAAGGGAGTATTTGTTTTTTGTTTTGCATTTGGTGGCACTGGGGTTTTCAACTCAGGGCTTCACACTTGCTGGGCCTGGCTTGTGCTTGAGTAATCTTAAAGTTTATGATCAGAGATTCCCCCTGCATTTCCTGCTAAGTTAAGGCTTAAACATTTATTCCACCTGAAAAAAAGATTTTTATGACAGTATACAGTGGAGATCTCATATGCAAAGCCAGTCACTGCATACTCTTTTACTCAATTAGTCCCTCCCCCCTCACTGATTTGCAATCTTATATCTGCCAAACACAGTGTGGGACTATTTCTGAGCTCTCTTATGTCTTAATGATTATTTATCTTCTCCAGAGATCAATACCACATCAACAGCTTCATAATATGTCATAATCTAATAGAGTTGGTATTACCTGTATGTTCTACTTTTTCAAAATCTTCTTAGTTATTCAAGTCATTAACTGTTTTTAAAACAAATTTTAGCAGCCCTTCCCCCTGGACCTTTCATATGGTCCCATGCCAGAGCAAACTGTGGCTCTGAACCATTGTCTGGCCTCTTCCTATAGGTAACTGGTGATGAAGTGGGTTGCACAGTGGAAAAAAGTAGGAAAATCTGTATTAGCATAAATCCATTTGTACAAATGGGTTTCACTGTGACATTTACAATATGTATATAATGTAATTTGATCAATTTCACCCCATCTGTATTACTTTCTTACCCCTTTCTTCTTTCTCCCTTTCATTCTTAAGTTTTTGGTGGGTTTCATTATGCTATTTTCATACATAGAGTATTCACACACTCCCATCACCCTCTCCTTTCCCCCTCCCCCACCCACTGGTTTTCCTTCACTGAAAAGTCATTACCTCTTCAGATCCAAAAAATTATGTTGGGAATTTACTGGAATTGCATTTTTTAAATTGTCTAGAAAATTGACATTTTAATTATATTGAACCTTATGCTTTTCAATAAAGTTTTGTAATTTTCTCTAAGAAGCCCTATACTTTGTTTTTTATTTTACTAGGTTTTATAGTTTCTGTTGCTGTTATAGATGGGGTTTTTCATCTATTACATATTTTGTCTGTTTACTCCTGGCATAACACGTGTTACTGATTTTTGTTCTTTTTTTTTTTTTTTTTTTTACACAGGATCTCACTATGTAACCCAGGCGGGCCTCATTCTCTCCATAATTTTTCAGCCCAACTGCTGGGATTACAGGCATGCAAGAAACTTCTTAATGTTTGCTTAGGTTTTATAATGTAGCATTTTTCCCCTTTTGTGCTGTAGATCAAACTGGGGTCTTGCCCGTGCTAGGCACACACTATGCCACTAAACTACAGTCCCAGCCCTGTGGAACTACTTTTAGCTATAAATGGCAATTTTATCTCCCCTTTGTCCATCTTTGTACTTTTGTTTCTTCTCTTCTCACTACATTACCTAAAGTCCATAATATGTTAACTGTTAGAGGTGAAGCAGACAATTTTGTCTAGTTCTTAACGAGAAAATATCTACGTTTACTCCTCAGTATACTGGCTAATCTTAACCAGAATAAAAGAAAGCCCTAACCTATTCCCAATTTGCTATGATGCCTTTGGCATCCATTGAAATGATCAGACACTTTTCCCCTTTCATCTGTTGATGTGGCCCACTAGTTGAATATTGAACTCCTGTTCCTCTCTTGAAGTTCTTCTCCATTATGTGACCTTCAGGGAAAGGCAGTTCTTGAAAATTTCAGTCTAAATATCCTATGACAGCTCTCTTAATTCCTTCCTCCAATTCTATCAATTTTCATATGGATATATTAAAGTTATATTGGTGCATACATAAAAGTTCAATTTTCTTTTATCTATATGAAAGGTCTTTCATAATGTGATTTGAATTAAATTTTGTCTGATGTCAATAACAGTCTGCTAGCTTTCTTTAGAATGACAGAAATAAGCAGGGTGCATATATCTATATAAAGCAAGGGAGTGGGGAAAGAGTCAGAAAAGGAGGTGGAAAAGAGAGAGAGATGAATAGGGAAGAGGGGACAGGGAGAGACGCATGTCATGTGATGTACATTGCTATGATCTTATATTCTTTAAAGCATGTGTAAGTTGGTGGGGGAGGGGAGTCTTGGGGGTTGAACTCAGGCCTTCACACTTGATAGGCAGGTGCTCTACCACTTAAGCCATGTTGGCATCCTTGGTTTTTGGTTTTTTGTTTTGCTTATGCTTTGGTTATTTTCGAAATAAGGTTTTGCTTTATACCCAAGCCCTCCTGGACCACAATCCTCCTATTTGTGCTTCCCCACTTAACTGGGATGACAGGTGCATGCTATCATGCCAAGAAAATGGTTGAATGGGTCTCGAGAAGTTTTTGCCCAGGCTGGCCACGAACATTAATACTACTGAGTAGCTAGGAATACAGGCCTGATCCAATGTGTCTCACTGTATGTATATGTTCATAAGTACATCAGAAGGAGGGCTGGAAGAACATCAACCAATATCTTAAAAATATATACTTCTAGCAAAGGGAATAGGAATGAAAGGAGAGTTACACTTTTTCTGTTACATTAATATGTGTTGACTTTAAATTTGAAATAATACATTTCTAAATGACCCCTATAATCATATTAAATACTTATAGGGTTAAGGGAATATAATAGATGTGTTGAACTTCAAAGTATGCTGTATGAATCTATGGAATGATCACAACAAAACTCCCTGTACTATTAATGTATGCTAATAAAAATAGTAAATTTTTTAAAAGATACTTATATAGTATTCAGACAAGTTAAGGAACTAAAACATGTTTGTAGTATCTAATCATGAAATCTACAAAATATTCTTCCAGTAAATTCCAAGAAGCACATAATTGTTTTTCAAGAATAAAGAATGTGAAATGTTAATGGGAAAAGATTCAAAGCATTATTTCTGAATACCTAATAAACAATTCACTATGAACCAATACTTTTGAAACAAAATATAGCCAACCAGCCAAACAGTTCTGTTTAGGAGGTCATTTGGTTTTTAACTTCAAAACTAACAAAGCTAGCCCAAAAGCTTCTTATGATTTGCAAATATTATTTATGAACAAGCATGCAGAAGTCTTAGATCAAGTATAACAGAAAGGGTTTAGAATAACATTAAAAAAAATAGTCACCTATGAGCCAGGAGCATGGCTCAGTGGTACAGCACTTATCTAGCAAGTGTGAGGCTCTTAGTTCAAACCCCAGTACCACCAGAAAAAGTGTCCAAAGAAAGCCATATCTTAACAACCCAAGAAAAGTGTCCTTTAAATCTATTCTCTGTGTAATTTACTTTTATCTCAGAATATATAGCTAAGATTTTAAAATAAACATGGCAGTTATTCACATTTTTGGATTAATAATACTTACCAACTATCTTAAAGAGTATCAATGAGGAAGTTTTTTAAAAAACTTAATATCACCTAGATATTGATATAGCTCAATGGGAAGAGCAGTGGCCTAATATGCACAAAACCCTAGGTTCAACAATACCTATACCTCAACAACAACAACAAAACATTAAATATATCAAAAAAGATTATAAGAAAAATACAGTGTAAGTTGTAGGCTATGATTTTTTAATATTATGGTTAATTTTCTTTTTTATATTGTCAGTACCGGGGTTTGAACCCAGGGCCTCTGGCTTGCTAGGGAAGTGACCACTTGAGCCACTCTGCCAGCCCGCCCCAAGCCCTTGGGCTTGTATTTTGTTTTTGAGATACGGTCTCTAACGCTGCCAGGACTGGCCTGGAGCACACAATCCTTCTGCCTCTGCCTTCCAAGTAGCTAGGAGTACAGCCCTGCACCATCATGCCCAGCCTATTACTATTAATTATAATAAATGAAACTACAAATTAGTCCTTTGTTCTTTTTCTTTCCATAGTGCTGAGAATCAAACCCAGGGACTCCACTACTGAGCTACATCCACAGCCCTAAAGTAGTCTTGTAAAAAGCTTATGCTTTTCAAGAATAAAATATTTTATTTAGTGGGAAACTACCATTCATTGACTCTATTCCTTCAATGATGAAACTTTTTATCCCTTGGTGTCAGGAATGCAAAAGTATTTTAGTCAAATGCTGAGTGAGTTTTTATGAAAAATAGAAACAAATCCAAAAGTTCTATTTAGTGCTTACTTTTAAAATATTGGTAATGGCTATAAAAACAAAGATTTAAAGCATACTAATACAGAAAAGAACTAAAACTCACTTCTTTGGATAAAACTTACTTTAGATGACAAAACTGTTAGAAGGCTGGGGAATGTGGCTCCATGGTAAAGTGATTGCCTAGCACCCACAAGGACCTCAGTTTTGATCCCCAGCACTGAAAAACTAAATTAAAACAAAAAACTTCTGACAAACAATCTTAAATTAATCCCCTCAAATTACCTGTCATGAATTGGCTGAAGAAACTGTACAATACAAACCTTTCTTTCGGCAGTACTAGGATTTAAACTCAAGGCCTGTGCTTGCCAGGCAGTGGCCCTACTACTTAGACACACCCCAGTCCTAAAGGTTTTAGTTGTAGACTTTTTCTTTTTTTCCCTTGAGCTGCACCTCCAGCCTACCATGCCCAAAGACCTGGGTTCTAATTCCACACCATCAATAAAGAATGAAAGAGAGAGAAAGGGGTGGGGGGAGGACAGGTAAGCAGGTTTGTGATTAAATTAGGACTTTATTAAAAAGGTAAAGCCCTGCCTAGCAAGCATGAGGCCCTGACTACAATCTCCAGGACTGCCAAAAAATCAAAAATTATATATCGATATAACAAAAGGTAAACATAAATTTTAAAAAGAAAAAAATGCAAACACGAAGATTTCTGGTTGAAATAAACATAATAAAGAAATTGATATAGAACTAATTCAAAAGTCCCTAAAATGGTTGCTCTACAAGTCTTTGTTACATAGATATTAAAACTTTTAAAAAAGATCTAGAGGGCAATAATAAACCTTAAGGAGCAAAAATGATTTGAACAGATGCACTAAAGCAGCTCAATGGAAGAAAAATAAGTTTCCATAAGCAATGCTGGGGCAACTGAACACCATAAGCAAAAACCATGAACCTCTATCTGTTTCCCATGTAAAACAAAAATTAGAAGAGATCCCAGCTGGTATTAAGCTCAAAGACAGTTGCATTTCCTACTTCCAAAAATAATGACTCTTGCCTAATGATAAGAGGTCTGATTAAGAAATAAGGGCAAAATAGTTTCTGCTGGGTATTGAGGGGGTGGGGGGCAGAGGGAGGGGGCAGAGTGGGTGGTAAGGGAGGGGGTGGGGACGGGGGGGGATAAATGACCCTCGCCTTGTATGCACATATGAATAATAAAAGAAAAAAAAAAAAGGTCTGATTAAATCAAGCATTCTGGTGAGGAGATTAGCCAGGTTCATGGAGTGGGACCCAAATGTCATCATGAGTATCTTCACAAGTTGCAGGAAAGGTCAATTTCATACAGATACGCAGAGGAGAATTCAAGTGAACAGGGAGGCAGACATCGGATTGGGATAGCTTCAGGCATCAGGAGGGAACCTAGCCCTTGCAACACCTTGACTGTGGCCACTGATAGTGATTTTGGACTTTTTAGCATCCACACTGGTGAGAAAATAACTTCTATTGTTAACTCACCAAGTTCATGGTAATTTGTTATGGAAGCATTAGGAAACATATGGACTTAGTGTAAAACATAAAACTGTGTATTTTTTAAACAGTTGGATAAATATTCATGATACAGAGCTCTACAACAATTTGACATTTTTAGCACATTCCATTAAAAATGGGTAAAATAGAATTCACAAACATAAAAGGACTGGATGTGTGGCTGAAGCAGTAGAGTACCTGCTTTGCCAGTCCAAAGCCAAAGTAAAAAGCTTCTGCAAAACAAAAGAAATGGTCACCAGATTGAAGAGGCAGCCCACAGAATGGGAGAAATCTCTGCCAGCTATACATCTGACAAGAGATTAATAACCAGAATATATACGGAGCTCAAAAAACTAAACTCCCGAAAAATCAATGACCCAATAAAGAACTGGGCAAATGAATTAAACACAGCTTTTTCTTAGGAAGTCCAAATGGCCAAAAAACACATGAAGAAATGCTCCATATCCCTGGTCATAAAGGAAATGCAAATCAAAACCACCTGAAGATTCCATTCTCTGTCCTGTTAGAATAGCTGCCAACAAGAACACAAACAACAAATGTTGGTAAAGATGTGGAGAAAAAGGAACCCTTATACACTGCTGGTGGGAAGGTAAATTGGTACAACTACTATGGAAACAGTATGGAGGTTCCTCAGAAAACTAAAGATAGAGCTGCCATATGATCCAGTGATACCTCTCCTAGGGATATATCTGAAGGAATGTGAGTCAGCTTACAATAAAGGCACCTGCACACCCATGTTTATTGTAGCATTATTCCCAATAGCCACACTACGGAAACAGCCAAGATGCCCCACTACAGATGAATGGATTAAGAAAATGTGGTATTTATATACAATGGAATTTTATTCAGCCATAAAGAAGAATGAAATTTTGTTGTTTGCAGGTAAGTGGATGGAACTGGATAATATCATCTTAAGCGGAGTTAGCCAGGTTCAGAAAGCAAAGACCACATGTTTTCTCTCATATGTGGAATGCAGGCCATTACAAATTCAAACAACATTATGAAAAACAGGTCATGCTGAGGGGAGGCCACTAAGTGGAAAGGGAGGGTAAAGAAGGAAGTTAAGAAGGTAATATGGTTGATGTACTTTCTATACAAGTATGAATATGGAATTTTTAAACCAGTTGAAATCACTGTAAGAAGAAGACTAAGGTATAGAGGGGGAAAAAAGAGGGGATGAACCAATTCGAGTTTATGATACATGTATACAAGGAAATGTCATAATGAAACTCTGCATAGATATCTTAAACAAACAGAATGTTCTTTTTCAAAAACAGAGAACAGGAAGGTAAAACAGGGATATTGATACAAGTATGTGTGTGGGGGGTATAATAAAGGTTGTAGGAGGATGAATGTGGTGAAAATATTATTATTCAAAATGAGACCTGTTGTAACTATTCCAAGAATGGGGTAAGGGGGATAAAGGAGAATGATGGATGGAGTGAATTGAACTATGATATATTGTAAGAACTTTTGTAAACGTCACATTGTACCCCCAGTAAAACAATAATATGGTTAATAAAACAGAAAAAAAGAAAATGTTTCTAGTGTTCAATATTGATTGACTTCATTACATGAAAAACTATATATAAAATTAAACAACACCATGAACAATAAACTTAAGAGTATTTTCCAACAATAAAATAATGCTTGTATATTTTCTGCTTTAAAAAGTATCCTATCTCAAACAACAAATGTATGTGGGGGCACATGCCTTTTCTCTTGGCTGCCCAGGAAGGAGAAATAGAAGTCACAGTCTTTGGCTGGCCTGAGGCAAAATGAAAGGCTCTACTTTAAAAATAATGAAGCCCCAAAAGAGCTAGGGGGTATTGTAGATTGCCTGGCTAGCAAATGGCAAGGGCATGACTTCAGTATCTAGTACACATCCCAAGACAAATGAGATACAGAAAGAGAGGAAATTAAATTGAAAAGAAAATCTAAAAACTTCCAGTGTATTTTACCCAGAGAAATAAACATCAAACTTCACAAGAAGGAAATATAACTGCATATGATCCAAAAGAATTACTATTTAAAGTACTAAAAGTACTTTTGAGCCATAACATAGAATTTTATAGGACTAGGTACTAACAAAGTCTATGTTTAGCACACATGTGAGTAAATGAAACATGCTTGACAGGGAGCCTTTTACTAGATTTTGTCATGTCAATTTTCTCCAAACATTTTATTTTGGAATTTTTCTTCCCTGCCACTGTGGACAGGAGCCACCGGAACAACCCAGCCTAGTGGGATAGCCAGATGAACACAGCTGCAACTCATGTTTCATGCAGCCTAAAACTGACCCAATTGAGCCCAGTAAACCCACAGAATCACTGGGGTAATAAAATGGACATTTTTATTTATTTACTTATATTTTTATTTTTTTATTAGTCATATGTGCATACAATGCTTGGGTCATTTCTCCCCCCTGCCCCACCCCCTCGCTTACCACCCACTCCGCCCCCTCCCTCAGCCCCCCCACCCTCTCCATACCCAGCAGAAACTATTTTGCCCTTATCTCTAATTTTGTTGTAGAGAGAGTATAAGCAATAATAGGAAGGAACAAGGGTTTTTGCTAGTTGAGATAAGGATAGCTATACAGGGAGCTGACTCACATTAATTTCCTGTACATCTGTGTTACTTTCTCGGTTAATTCTTTTTTATCTAACCTTTACTCTAGTTCCTGGTCCCCTTCTCCTGTTGGCCTCAGTTGCTTTTAAGGTATCTGCTTTAGTTTCTCTGCGTTGAGGGCAACAAATGCTAGCTAATTTTTTAGGTGTCTTACCTATCCTCATATCTACCTTGTGTGCACTCGCTTTTATCTTGTGATCAAAGTTCAATCCCCTTGTTGTGTTTGCCCTTGATCTAACGTCCGCATATGAGGGAGAATATACGATTTTTGGTCTTTTGGGCCAGGCTAACCTCACTCAGTATGATGTTCTCCAATTCCTAAAATGGACATTTTTAAGCTTCTAAATTGTAGTATTGTTCCACAGCCATAAATAACCTAAACAAAGGCCCAGGAGCAGTGATAGGCAAGAAAGAACCTCATTAGAATCACTGGGTCAGTGGAACTGTACCCTCTGTTATTCCTCTTCTCCTTTCCCTTTCTTTCCTTTACCTTAAATACAGTTGGGGTTTTTTATTTGCGGTTCAAGGGTTTGAACTAAACTAGCAAAAATGCTATGTCTTTCTTATTATCTCTTATGTTTTATCTTCAACAAAATCGGAAAGAAGAGGACAGAACGGGGTTGGGGGACCGCAAACAATGCACACACATGTGAGTAAATGTAAAAACGATAAAATAAAAAAAAGGGTCTGAACTCAGGGCTTGCCCACTGGGCAGATGCTCTACCTCTTGATTAATTTCTCCAGGCCTTTCACTCTGTTTGTCTGGAGGATAGGACTTAGCTTTTTACCCAAGACAGCCTAGACAGCAATTCAACTATTTCAAGCTTCCAACACTAAATAGGATGACAACACCACACCCAGGATTTTCTATTAAGTTGGGGTCTCCTGAACTTTCTGTCCAGCTGAGCTTGAACCACTATCCTCCAGGTCTCATCCTTGCTAGCTATTGGATTACAGTTTTGAGCCACTGGGGCCTAGTTTCCAAAGAGATTTTTAAGCTAGATTTCTATTCCTACTTTTACCACCATCAAACTGTGAAAAGAAGGGTGAAAAGGCTTTTCCTGATGTAAGAATCACAAAAATTCTTCAACTCGTAAAGACTTTGCATATATATAAAAGGAAAAGGAGACTTAAAAATCTGGGCATTGGGCATAACTCAAGTAGTAGACCTTCCTAGAAATCATAAGGCTTTGAGTCCAACCCCATAACTACCAAACAAAAAAAACCCCAAAACAAAAAAAACCCCAAATTTATATTACATTTTTTAATTGGAAACTGTGGCAGATTTGGACTAGGTCCTGGAAAAAGTGATAAAGGACACTAGGAACCTACACAGTGAGGTAGGACCCGCCTCCTCTTCCAAAGTTGGGTGATGCCTCCGGTGGAGCTGTAGGAACTCATGATGGCATTGCGTTGGGGCACAGGGATGCCACACGTGAGCTTGCTTGACAGGGAGCACCTGGAACAGGTGTGTTCTGGCTTCTTGAAGTGGTTCTCTGGTGTCTGGAAAGTGAGACTTCCCTTCGGAACAAGACTATCCAGCAATCCATGGACCTCCAAGGGTTCAGAGGTTGAAGGGCTCCTCCCACTGCTCTAATGGCACTTTCTCTTGCTTTCCTGGTCATCTCCGACTACTTGGTCCTCCTCTTTCACTGTTCTTTTTTTTTTTAATTTTTATTTTATTCATATGTGCATACAATGTTTGGGTCATTTCTCCCCCATTCCCCCTGCACCTTCCCTTACCTCTCCATCCCCTCTCTGTCGCCCCCCCTACCCCCTTGCTACCCGGCAGAAATTATTTTGCCTTTATGTCTAATTTTGTTGAAGAGAGAGTATGAGAAATAATAGGAAGGAACAAGGGTTTTTGCTAGTTGAGATAAGGATAGCTATACAGGGAGTTGACTCACATTAATTTCCTGTGCATGTGTGTTACCTTCTAAGTTAACTCTTCTGGAACTAACCTTTTCTCTAGTTCCTGGTCGCCTTCTCCTACTGGCCTCAGTTGCTTTAAAGTATCTGCTTCAGTTTCTCTGCATTGAGGGCAACAAATGCTATCTAGTTTTTTAGGTGTCTTACCTATCCTCATACCTCCATTTTGTGCTCTCGCTTTATCATGTGATCAAACTCCAATCCCCTGTTGTGTTTGCCCTTGATTTAATGTCCACATATGAGGGAGAACATATGATTTTTGGTCTTTTGGGCTAGGCTAACCTCACTCAGAATGATGTTCTCCAATTCCATCCATTTACCAGTGAATGATAACATTTCGTTCTTCTTCATGGCTGCATACAATTCCATTGTGTATAAAGACCACATTTCTTTCATCCATTAATCAGTAGTGGGGCATCTTGGCTGTTTCCATAACTTGGCTATTGTGAATAGTGCTGCAATAAACATGGATAGTGCAGGTGCCTCTGGAGTAACCTGAATCACATTCTTTTGGGTATATCCCCAAGAGTGGTATTGCTGGATTATATGGTAGATCAATGTTTAGATTTTTAAGTGCCTCCAAATTTTTTTCCAGAGTGGTTGTACTAGTTTACATTCCCACCAGCAGTGTAAGAGGGTTCCTTTTTCCCCCGCATCCTCACCAACACCTGTTGTTAGTGGTGTTGCTAATAATGGATATTCTAACAAGGGTGAGGCAGAATTTAGTGTGGTTTTAATTTGCATTTCCTTTATTGCTAGAGATGGTGAGCATTTTTTCATGTGTTTTTTGGCCATTTGAATTTCTTCTTTTGAGAAAGTTCTGTTTAGTTCACTTGCCCATTTCTTTATTGGTTCATTAGTTTTGGGAGAATTTAGTTTTTAAAGTTCGCTATATATTCTGATTATCAGTCCTTTGATGTAGCTGGCAAATATTTTCTCCAATTCTGTGGGTGGTCTCTTCAGTTTAGAGACAACTTCTTTTGTTGAGCAGAAGCGTTTTAGTTTTATGAAGTCCCATTTATCTATTCAATCTCTTAGTTGCTGTGCAGCTGGGGTTCCATTGAGAAAGTTCTTACCAATACCTATTAATTCCAGAGTATTTCCTCTTCTTTCCTGTACCAACTTTAGAGTTTGTGGCCTGATATTAAGATCCTTGATCCATTTTGAGTTAATATTGGTATAGGATGATATACATGGATCTAGTTTCAGTTTTTGCAGACTGCTAACCAGTTTCCCCAGCAGTTTTTGTTGAAGAGGCTGTCTTTTCTCCATTGTATATTTTTAGCACCTTTGTCAAAGACAAGTTGGTTATAGTTGTGTGGCTTCATATTTTTTGCGTCCTCTACTCTGTTCCACTGGTCTTCATGTCTGTTTTTGTGCCAGTACCACGCTGTTTTTATTGTTATTGCTTTGTAATATAGTTTGAAGTTGGGTATCATGATACCTCCAGCATTGTTCTTTTGACTGAGTGTTGCCTTGGCTATTCGTGGCCTCTTGTGTTTCCATATAAATTTAACGGTAGATTTTTCAATCTCTTAAATGAAAGTCATTGGAATTTTGATGGGAATTGCATTAAACATGTAGATTACTTTTGGGAGTATAGATATTTTTACTATGTTGATTTTACCAATCCATGAGCATGGGGGATCTCTCCACTTTCTATACTCTTCCTCAATCTCTTTCTTCAGAAGTGTATAGTTTTCCTTGTAGAGGTCTTTCACATCTTTTGTTAGGTTTACACCTAGGTATTTGATTTTGTTTGAGGCTATTGTAAATGGAATTGTTTTCATACATTCTTTTTCAGTTTGCTCATTATTAGTGTATAGAAATGCTAATGATTTTTCTATGTTGATTTTATATCCTACTTTGCGATAGCTATTGATGGTGTCTAGGAGCTTGTGAGCAGAATTTTTTGGGTCGTTAAGGTATAGGACCATATCATCTGCAAATAGGGATATTTGATAGTTTCTTTACTTATTTGTATTTCTTTTATTCCTTCTTCTTGCCTAACTGCTCTGGCTAGGAATTCCAGTACTATGTTGAATAGGAGTGGAGATAGTGGGCATCCTTGTCTAGTTCCTGATTTTAGAGGGAATGCTTTCAGTTTTTCTTCGTTAAGTATAATGGTGGCTGTAGGTTTGTCAGATATAGCTTTTATAATGTTGAGGTACTTTCCTTCTATTCCTAGTTTTCTTAGAGCTCTTATCATGAAATGGTGTTGGATCTTATCAAAAGCTTTTTCTGCATCTATTGAGATGATCAAGTGGTTTTTGTCTTTGCTTCTGTTAATGTGGTTAATTACATTTATTGATTTTTGTATGTTAAACCACCCTTGCATTCCTAGGATGAAGCCTAGTTGGTCCTGGTGAACGATCTTTTAGATGTGTTGTTGAATTTGGCTTGCCATTATTTTATTGAGGATTTTTGCATCAATGTTTATTAAGGAGATTGGCCTCTAGTTCTCCCTTTTTGGAGGTGTCTTTGCCTGGTTTGGGATAAGTGTACTACTGGCTTCATAAAATGTGATAGACACAGTTTTCCTTCCCTTTCTATTTCATGGAACAGTTTAAGGAGGGTTGGTATCAGTTCTTCTTTAAAGGTTTGATAGAACTCAGCAGAGAATGCATCAGGTCTTGGACTTTTCTTTTTTGGGAGACTCCTGATTGCTGCTTCAATTTCATTTTGTGTTATAGATCTATTCAGGTGATTAATATCCTCTTGGTTCAGTTTTGGATGATCATATGTATTAGAAATCTGTCCATTTCTTTAAGATTTTTGAATTTACTTGAATATAGGTTCTTGAAGTAGTCTCTGATGATTTCCTGGACTTCCATGGTGTTTGTTGTTATCTCTCCTTTTGCATTCCTGATTCTACTAATTTGAGTTTTTTTCTCTCCTCATTTTAGTCAGGTTTTCCAGGGGTCTGTCGATCTTGTTTATTTTTTCAAAGAACCAACTTTTTGTTTCATTAATTCTTTGTATGTTTTTTTTGTTTTCTATTTCATTGATTTCAGCTCTTATTTTTATCATTTCTCTCCTTCTATTTGTTTTGGGATTTGCTTGTTCTTGTTTTCTAGGAGTTTGAGATGTATCATTAGGTCATTGATTTGGGATCTTTCAGTCCTTTCAGTATATGCACTCATGGCTATAAAGTTCCCTCTCAGGACTGCCTTTGCTGTGTCCCATAGGTTCCGGTAGGTTGTGTTTTCATTTTCATTGTCTTCCAGGAACTTATTAATTTCCTCTTTTATTTCATCAATGACCCATTGTTCATTAAGCAATGAGTTATTCAGTTTCCAGCTGTTTGCATGTTTTCTGTCTTTACTTTTGTTGTTGAGCTCTAGTTTTATTTTATTACACTGTGACAGATAGAATGCATGGTATAATTTCTATTTTCTTATATTTGCTGAGGCTTGCTTTGTGCCCTAGGATATGATCTATTTTGAGGAAGGTTCCATGGGCTCCTGAGAAGAACGTATATTGTGTAGAAGTTGGATGAAATGTTCTGTAGACATCAAATAGGTCCATTTGATCTATTGTATATTTTTAGATCTAGGATTTCTTTATTGATTTTTTTGTTTCGATGACCTATCCATTGAAGATAATGGGGTATTAAAATCTCCCACATCCACTGTGTTGGAGTTAATACATGCTTTTAGGTCCTTCAAGGTATGTTTGATGAAATTGGGTGCATTGACATTGGGTGCATATACGTTGATAATTGTTATTTCCTTTTAGTCTATTTCCCCTTTTATTAGTATGGAATGTCTTTCTTTATCTCATCTGATCAATGTAGGTTTGAAGTCTACTTTGTCAGAGGTAAGTATTGCTACTCCTGCCTGTTTTCTTGGGACATTGGCTTGGTAAATCTTCTTCCAATCTTTCATCCTAATCCTATGCTTATTTCTGTTAGTGAGATGGGTCTCTTGTAAGCAACAAATTGTTGGATCTTCCTTTTAAATCCAGTTCATCAAACGGTGCGTTTTGATGGGGGAATTAAGTCCATTAACATTAAGTGTTAGTACTGATAGGTATGTGGTGATTCCTGTCATTTAGTTGTCTTAATTGTTTGAAGGTGTGATTGTGTGTACCTAAGTTCAGGTTACTCTCTACTTTCTTGCTTTTTCTTTTCCTGTAATTTGGTGCTGCCTGCCCTTTCATGGTTATGTTCGGTTTCACGTTCTGTGTGCAGAATCCCTTGAAGAAGCTTTTGTAGTGGTGGTTGTGTGGTCACATATTGTTTTAGTTTCTGCTTATCATGGAAGACTTTTATTACTCCATCTATTTTGAATGATAGTTTTCCTGGGTAGAGTATCCTAGGGTTGAAGTTATTTTCATTTAGTGACCGAAGATCTCACTCCAAGCTCTTCTTGCTTTTAATGTTTCTGTTGAGAAGTCTGCTGTGATTTTGATGGGTTTACCTTTGTATGTTATTTGTTTTTTCTCTCTTACAGCCTTCAGTATTCTTTCTCGGGTCTCTGTATTTAATGATAATATGCCATGGGGTAGATCTATTTTGGTCTGGTCTGTTTGGTGTTCTGGAGGCCTCTTGCATCTATATGGGAATGGATTTCTCTAGATTTGGGAAATTTTCTGTTATTATTTTGTTGAATATATTATGCATTCCCTTTGCTTGCAGCTCTTCTCCTTCTTCAATGCCCATGATTCTCAGGTTTGGTCTTTTGATGTAGTCCATGAATTCTTGCATTTTCTTTTCACAGGTCTTGAGTTTTTAACTAATAGATCTTCAGTTTTTCCTTTAATTACCATTTCATCTTCGAGTTCTGAGATTCCGTCTTCTGTTCTATTCTGCTGGATTGGCCTTCCATTTTGTTTTGCAATTCTGTTTCATTCGTTTTTCTGAGGTTTTCCAGATCCTGAGTTTCTTCCTCTTTAATGTTGTCTATTTTCTTCCTGAGTTCATTTATCTCTTTATTAATCGTGTTCTTTGTTTCATTTTGGTGTTTATACAGTGCTTCTATGGTTTCTTTGATTTCTTCTTGTGCTTTTTCAAATTCTCTATTTTTGTGTTCTTGGAATTTCTTGAGTGTCTCCTGTACATTTTGGTTGACCATATCCAGTATCATCTCTATAAAATTCTCATTGATTACCTGTAGTATTTCCTCTTTTAGATTATTCTTGTGGGCTTCATTGGGTTCTTTGGCATAGTTTATCTTCATTTCATTGGAGTCTGGATCTGAGTATCTGTTTTCTTCATTTCCCTCTGGTTCCTGTACTAAGTTTTTGCTATGGGGAAACTGGTTTCCCTGTTTTTTCTGTCTTCCCATCATTGCCCTTGGTGTTGTTATTGTCCCTGTACTGTGTGAAATTAAGTATTTTCTAGCTTGTAATATTAACAATGGTGACATTTAGTATGGAAGGGTGAGAGGGGAGGGAAAGCAAAGAAGTTAAAGAAACAGGGAAAAACAAGTAAACAAACAAAATACCAAACCAAACAAAAAAACGAAGAAAAGTTTCAAAGACATAAATAGAGAGAGATAGTGTACTAATCAACAGTAAGCTGAACAGGCTTTAGAGAGACAGAGGATTGAGAAAAACAAAATAAAATAAAATAAAATAAAAATAAAACAAAATAAATAAAAAACCCTCCAAGTTCAAATGCAATAAAGTTTCAGTCTTAATAATTTTGGTGTTAGTCCCTCAGCCTCCAATCCTGGAGATGGTGTCTCAGAGGTAGTTCTGTCATTGTCTCATCAAAGGGGAAAAAAACCAAACCAAACCAAACCAAACTAAACCAAACAAAACAAAAAGAAAACACCACAAAGTGTCCCAAGTTCAAATGCAATACAGTTTCAATAAGTTTTTCAGCATGCAGATGTAGTTCGGTTGTTGTCTAATCAAAGGCAGGGAGGAAAAAAAAAGAGTCTGGAGACAGTTCTGTGAATGGCTATCTGAGACTGCGGCTCACCTGCCTGCTACTGTCAGCCTGCTGTTGCTGGAGGCTTTATTTATGCAGATCTCAGGAGTGAGCTTAACACTCACCTAGCCCAGGAGGCTTTGTTAACTTAGAATTCTCCTGGGCACAACCACCACTACTACAAGCTTTCCGCTTTCCGAGCACACTGGGGGAGGTGACACTGCACCCGCTTTCTCAGGCCAGGGTGTTTATTTACAGTTCATGTGGGAAGTGGGCCTTCCCCCCTCTCCTGTGGAGTTTTCCTCCCACAGCCACTTTTACAAGCTTTCCCACTCCTGGTTGCTGGGCGTGTGCCGCCGCTCCTGCCTTCTCTGGCCGGCTTGTTTATTTACAGTTCCGTGAGGGATTTCCCCTCCCCACCTCTTCAGTTCTCAGGGCATCCCGCCCTCTTTGCTACATGTCTTTTTTGTTGTTATTGCTTATTATTCAGTTTATTTTTCTTTTTTCCTTGGGTGGGGGTTGGTCTGTCCAGGGGGCTATGCTGATTTGGCTCAAGGTTGTCTGTGGGAGTACCGCGTGCCACTTAGCTCACCTGGTGGTCTGCTTCTCCCAAGCGGTCTGGGAACTGGCATCTGGCAGCAGCGCGGGAGCCCTCCTGGTTTCTCCGTTTAATGTGGAGTGGGAATGTTATGTTAGGGCTGGAGGTATGGAGGAGTGAAAGTTTTGCCTCTTCTCGGTGGTTTTTCCTGTAAGGTGTATCTCCAGCATCTCTCCAAGATTTTACTTTAGGAGGCAAGCTTTCTGCTTCCTCCCTCTGGCTGCTGTCTTGGAGTCTCTCCACTGTCCTTTTCTTTAGCTCTTTGAGGGCGGTGTTATTGCTCCTTGGTCCTAGTCATTTCCTGCTGGCAAGTTAGCATGGAGTTGGTCATCTGCCCTCATAATTCTTTCTCCACTATCCCTTTTCTCATGTCTTTAAAGGCATTCACTGTGGTCTCCTTTCCACCAGGCTCACAGGCATTTCTTGCTGGTGAGGACCTTTGGTTGTTGCTGGTAGAGGGAATCTGCTCTGTCCCCGGGTTACACACCATCCAGGAATTCCATTCAGACAGCTTGGCCTCTTGGGCAGCTGGTCCAGCACTTGGTGGGCATCGCCTGCTGGATCGGGTAACGTCTTCAAGTTGCTATGAGGAACCGGGTCATGAAATCCCCAGGATGGCGATAGAACAGTCTCCTGTGGGCTAGGAGAAGAGGGGTGGGGAGCAAGGGGTGGATGTGCTGGAGGATTCGGACCAGGGAGGGGTCTGGAGAGTCAACGGGTGGGCAGAGGCCAGGCCTGTCCTGGGTGGGGACGGGCCAGGGCCCAGGCTTGCCCAAGAATCTGTGCATATGGATCAGTTCAGCTGGATCATTCTCCTGGAGCAGGGTCCATCACTCTAGGAGCTCTTGGTTTCCAGGGAACAACATTCCATGATGTTGCAGGTTCCAAATACTGTAGGACTATGTGCAAGAATTTCAGAGTCCGCCGGTCTGTGGTGGCTCCACAGGCGAGCCAACTCCCACGGGCTCCTGGGAGAGCATGAGGCCCACCAGGGACAGGACGCGCACCCCTGCCCTGTCCTGCCGAAGCCTGGGCCCTGGCCCTCCTCACACTTTCTATGGGCTGCCTGAAGTCCCTGGACGTATCAGCGCCTCACCTGATTATTCTTATATTTTTAATTTACCTTGTTTTGTCAATCCTCATATAATAAATCTGAAAATAAGAACAGCTTACCACACATGTAATTATCACAGTATATTCTCCCTTGTATAACTGTTATATACTAACAAAAAAATAAAGAAGGGCTCCCCTCTTAAGGGGAGGGGAAAACATGTTCCCAACACACATGCAAGATACCTTTGAAGAGAAAGATCTCAGTAAAAAAATTAAATTAATAAATGAACAAAAGTTTTAGTAGCAAATATAATAAGAATAAAGTGTTGGTAAATGTTTAGTTCAGGGTAGAAAAGAAGAAACAGGACAAAGATGTTTGCTTAGTAATAAAGGTCCTCATATGTGACTAAATAAATAAATGTCATGAAATTTTATACACCATAAATCAATGTGTATGACACACGTGAATTGTTAGCCAGAGCAATGAGGTAAGAGAAAGAAATAAAAGAGATACAGATACAAAGCGAAGAAGTAAAAAAGATCCCAATTTGCAGATTATGGAATCCTAAAAAGACCCTAAAGAAACCACCAAAAATTCTTTTATCTAGTAAACATTACCAGTAAAGTAGCAGGATACAAAACCAGTAGGTTTTCTATATAGCATCAATGGACAGGCTGAGAATTAAATCAGGAAAACAATCCTTTTCACAGTAGCTTAAAAAAATTAAATATTTTGGAATGAACCTAACAAAGGAGGTGAAAGACATCTACTATATAACCTTGAAGAAAGAAACTGAAGATGACACTAGAGCGTGGCCACATCTCCCAGGTTCATGGTGTGTCAGAATTAATCTTCTGAAAATGACTTTATTGTGGAGAGCAATCTACAGATTCCATGAAATCACCTTAAAAATGCCACTGCCTATTTTCATAGAATTAGAAGAAAGGCTACAATGACGCAATGCAGCCAGTCAAACACGTGCATATTAAAGTTAATAAATGAACAAAGTGAAAGGGGCCTTTCCTTAGTCTTCACGAGGGTTTTGGGGTAGGGCCCACAGAGATGTTTGGTTTTGATTGAATGCATCTTTATGAATTATTATATGTGACATAGAAAACAGGTGTTACTTTTGTCATAGGAATAGAAAACATTTAAAAACTTATGAACAGATAAGTATTTGTGAGTGTGTGTGTGTGTGTGTGTGTGTGTGTGGTTTGATAGGAAAGAATACCAGGCTTCACACCTGCCACTCCAACTCTCCACTACCACTGAGATACAACCTCACCCTATAAATATTTGTAAATCTATATCCATAACTCACCTCATTTGCAATCACTAATAAATTATCTCATCATACAGCAAATATCATGGGACAAAGAAAACCTCAAAAATGTCCTTGCAAAAGAGAATACGCCCTACTTTCTCTGACCGCAGTGTAATTCAATATGTAAACAGCCAGGTACTGGTGGTACATGCCTGTAATCTTGACTAAGGTAGGAAGCATCAAGAGGAGGATCAAGGTCCCCAGGCTGGTTTGAGCATAAGAGACACTATCTCAAAATTCAAAAAGGGTTGCAGATGTGGCTCAAGACACAGAACACGTGCTTAGTAAGCCTGAAACCATGAGTTCAAATTCCAGTACCTTCAAAAAAGAAAATCTAATAAAAGAAAGCCAGGAGAGGTTGCACAGTTCTGTAATCCCCACATTTGGGAGGCTGAAGGAGAAGGACCATGTGTTTGAGGCCAGCCTGATCCACTAGTGACAATCTGAGTCAGAAAACCACAAAACAACACAAAAAATGCAGTAAAAGAGAAAAGGAGTAATAACAGCACAGGGAAAATAAACTTGGACAACTTCGAGAATGATTTGTAGAAAATACTACTACTACATGAACCACGTGATGCAAAGATAAGACTAGATGAAGAAAAAATACAGTTTTCATTTGTGTGTGTGTGTGTGAGAGAGAGAGAGAAACAGAGAGAGAGAGAGAGAGAGAGAGAGACAGAGAAAGAGAAAGACTGGGATCTAAACTAAGCCTTGGTGTTTGCAAAGCAGGTGTTCTACAGTTTGAGCCATGCCTCCATTCCATTGTGCTCTGCTATTTAGGAGAACTATTTGCCAAGGCTGACCTGGAACTACAATCCTCCAGTCCAGACTTCAGCCTCCCAAGTAGCTAGGATTCCAGTTACCTGGTAAACAAAGACCTATGTTTTTTGTTTGGGGCAGGACTGGGGTTTGAACTCAGGGCCTCACACTTGCTAGGCAGGCGATCTATCATTTGAGCCCTGATTTCATTCTTTACTAAACAAAGAATGTAAGAATGTCTCAAAAAGAATACTGCAGAACCAAGTTTAAAATAATTTGAAGGCAATATTCTTTTCTCCAAAAAAGCAGCTCAAAAAAGTAGCAGCAAAAGTGAGTGTTTTCCAAGGCTTATTAAATAACTAAGCTTGTGAAGGCTTTTTTCCCCATTCTCCATAAGCATTTTACCTAATAAAATGCTTCCTTTTTTTTTTTTTTTGCGGTGCTGGGTTTTGAACTCAGTGCTTCACATTTTACTGTTTGAACCATACCTCCTGACCTCTCCTATAAAATTCTCAAATGTCCAATTCCATTTTGACATTGGCCTCTTGCAGAACACAGAGTAAATTTCAAAAATGTTTAAATGTAGTATATTTTTGAGTTAAGCTGTTGAGTTTGCATGATATAATTGATCGCTTTTAAGAGTAAAAAACTTCTTTGGGAAAATTTTCTTAATGACTTTACTATAAAAATGATTTTCTGATAGAATTGATTCTTGCTTTCAGATTTACTAACTCCTGTTATATCTTAAAGAAATAGAATAATAGTATTATTGGCATGGCAAAAAAAAGCCTTAATCTAATAGTTTTGGAATGTGAGGAATTAAAACATTGTCGGATAGCGATGGGAGTGTAGTTCAATCGTAGACTGTGCACTTAGTATGTGTGAGGCCTGGGTTCAAACTCCAGCACCAAAAAAGGAAGAAAGTGCAAAAAGCAAAACCAAAAAAACTAAGCGCCAGCTCATAGACCATATTTTGTCTTTGATTTAACCTTCAATATAACTAAGGTCAAAGAGCAAGCTAAATTTCAGGAAGGAGAAGAAAATGAATGTTTATTCAGGACAAGTATGTAGGGAGGACAAGGAGTTGGAATGTTGAGAGAAAAGATTCCAAGGCTAGTGTACTTCAAAACCACCACTAAGCTAAGCTTCAAAAACACCCTGTAGAGTGTGCTTTAGAAGATCAAAGGAAAAGAAGCAGTTTGTGAAGAAAGTAAAAAGCCTGAAGTCTTAAAGACACAGGTTGCTTGCTCAGCCACTGACCTGGCAGGCTAGTTACCTGTGGGCTGCAGACATAAGGAACTGTCCCAAGACTGCTCTTAATTCTGGCACTAGTGGCAAGATTGGGTGCCCCCAAGACCACCCTCAAGTTCAATAATTTGTTAGGATTCACAGAACTCACAGAAAGCTGTATACTCACAGTTATGGTTTATTAAGTGAAAAGGCACAGATTAAAGTCAGTTGAGGGGAGATCCCTGTGGGGCAGAATCTAGGAGGGTGCCAAATACAGTGCTTCAGTTGTCTCCCCAGGGAAGTCATGGACAGTGTTAACTCCTCCTGGCAACAATGTGTGGCAATATACAGAGGGTTGACAATCAGAGAAATTCACCTAATCCTTGATGTCCAGAATTTTAGTGGGACTCCATTACATAGCTGCCAACTTGGCTAACATCAGTCTTCAGCTGCTCTATAGGTCAAGCTGATACCACATAATCCAAATCTCCCACCATAACTCCCATCATTAGACTGTCTGGTCAACCCAGTACTGCAGCTATCAGGCAGGAAATTCAAGGAGCCTAGAGATCCCCTCTTAGGAGCCAAGGGCAAAGGCTAGACTTCTCTTTCGGCAACCTTAATTAAGTTCTTTAATAACATAGGGACTGTTGGTTTTTTTGTTTTGTTTTGTTTTGTTTTAATTTAGGTAGTACCGATCTCAGGACAGTTGTGAAGACTGAATAACATTGGATCAAAAGTTACCTTAGAGCTAGGTGCCAGTAGTTCATGCCTGTAATCCTAGCAACTTGGGAGGCTGAGATCAGAAGAGTCGCAGTTTGAAGCATGAGGCATGTTTTTTAAAGATGAGCACCTTTTGAACATACATCATGTGCTGACTATACTGGTCTCTTTATATACAGTATCTCATTTAGTTCTTGCCTTGCATTATAGTAACAAATATGAAAAACTGAGGCTTACAGAGGTTATGTTATATTGCTAGGGAAATGAAATAATAAGAGCACCTATTGATTTTGATTGTTGTAAGATTTAAATGAGACAATCCTTGTGAGGGTAAGAATCAGTTTTGAAGCCTCTCTGTGGGGATCCCCAAGCCTTCAAAACAGTGGTTGGCACAGAGTAAGTACTCAGTAAATACTAGTGTTCACTATTTTAAATTAATTTCTACTTGATAAAAATCAGTCCCATGATATTTGAGGGAAAGTGCATCAGTAATTTTTGCTTTCTTCTCTTCTTTCTCCTCCTTTTTTGTTTGTTTTTTGAGACAGGGTCTCACTATGTACTCTGTTTTGGCCTTGAACTTGAGATCTCGCTGCCTCAGATTTGTAGGTGTACTGGATTTGTAGGTGTGTGCCATCACCAACCATGCCTGGCCTCTATTCTGTTTCTCTTTTCTTTGGTGGCACTGGGGTTTGAACTCGGGGCCTCACACTTCCCGGCACTCTACCACTCCTATTTTGTTTCTTAATTCGTTCAAAACTGTGAACTTTTTTTTCAGCCACTTAATTGTCACATTGAAAATAAAGTTTAAAGATGTGTACTTTTTCCTACCCAGTTAAGTAATAATTCTATCTTAAGATATTCTTAGTAACTTCAGGTGTGTATGTCCTCTTTTTGCTTAGTGTCATATATTCTTTTTTGTTTTATGGTCTTTTTAACTCCAGAATTAAACAGCCATCATGTCGAGCAAAAAGGCAAAGACCAAGACCCCCAAGAAGCACCCTCAGCGTGCAACCTCCAATGTGTTTGCTATGTTTGACCGGTCACAGATCCAGGAGTTCAAAGAGGCCTTCAACGTGATCGGCCAGAACAGACATGGCTGCATTGATAAGGAAGATCTGCATGATATGCTTGCTTCTTTAGGTAGACTTTACATTTTTTGTATGTTTTTCCTCCAAATGATAATTCATCTCTTTGAGTCATTTTTTTGTGTTATGTACAGATATTCCTCTCCTTGTCTTAGAAGGCCTTAGAGAGATTTCTGGGTGTGGTAGTGCAATATTGGAACTGGGCTAGACATGAGGGGATAAACCTGCAGGAATGGGTACTGTGGTTGGATAGGCTTACGTTCTTGTTAGCTACATACTTTAGGACTGTTAGACTGAAAGCCAGCAGATAAGTTAGGCAGCAAAATATCAGAATTATGAATAATAAGTAGAGCTAGTAATATACTATAGTTAATAAAGATTGAGAACAGGATGTAAAGAAAAGGGTGACAAAAATGAATAATAATGATTGTCCCTGGGGAGGAAGGGCAGTGTTACTCAAAAAGGGAATAGAAGGAAAGGGACTTAAACAGTATTATGCATACTTTTTTTAATAATGAAAGAAATGTTTTTTAGCAACCATAAACTGCTATTTGTTATTTTGGGTATATGGGAGTGAACTTATTATTCCTCCTATGATTTTGTTACTGTTTGTTTTGACCTTTAAAAGAAGGATAAGAGGGATGGTTGTGTAAGTTCTGCCCAGAGTCAGCAATGATTTTACTGTTGGGAGAAAAGGGCCAAGTGGCAGGCAGGCAGGACCTTGATTAGCCCCTGCTGGAGGGAATTGGGGCTACTGGAGGCAGACGTGGCCTATACTGAGTGAGGCTCCACATTTTGGGTTATTCTCCTGCTTGGCTGACTCCCCAGTAAGAGTATCGCAGGGCTGAAAGGCAAAGAGAGAGAGGTACTTTGGCTTACTTTTTGTGTCCACAAACTGATTAGCTAGCTTTTGTTCTTTATTTTTTATTTTGATTTTTTCCCTCATAACCTTATTTTGAAAACTTTCAAGTTTACAAAAAGTTAAAAGAAGAGTGAATACCTGTGCATCTTTTACCTGTATTCAACTGCTAACATTTTGCAACATTTCCTTTACCCCAGAGTCAGATTAGAATCAAGAGTTCTTTGACTTGTAGGAAGATTATATCCAGTGTTTTCCGCATTCAAAATATCTGTGTGTACTTGCTTAGTCCCTGCTCATAGTAGATGTTCAATAAATATGTGTTGAATGAACAAGTGGTAATAGGGCAAGAGGCTGCTTCTGGGACCTCCCCATTGGGGGAAGTCTTTAAATAGACCTAAATTTACCTTTCAGATCAACAAACTACATCAGATGCCTTGAATGAGTCCATAAGTGCTTAGCCTAAACCAATCCATTTTTAAATTTCTGTGTCTTTTTTACCCCAGAGTTCTCGGAACAACTTCAGGTTACAGCCCCCTTCCCTCCTCTCAAAAAAATGCTGTAAGAAAGTTGTGTTAAACCTGCAATTGAAAAGCAGAGTTTTAAAAACTACTTTCACTTATTCGGTGATTCTTTGGTTAAATAGGTATAATGAGACAGGATTGCGGTGCAGTGAAGTTGATGCCAACATGGTATTTAAATTTCACCACAATTCCCAGGTTTGCAGTTTGCATATGATTTGACTATCATCAGCACTTAGTTGGGTTAAGTTTTAGGTACTTCCTTAGATATGAACATCAGACTAACAAATGTTCCTTTATATAGAATCATGCAGACTTAATGCCTAAAGGGACCTTTCAACTAGTCCATTTTACAGATTAAAAAAAAGGAAGCTGTAGACAAGAATGGCACTGAATACACAGTGTGGAATCTGGAATGCTGGGTTTGAATCCCAGTTCTGCCACCCTCCCCCCTTCACCCCCCTGCCCAAAACAGGACTCATAGCCAGTAGTACAATTGAAATTCTTGCTGTTTGCCCCACGTCATGGGCCCTACAGAAATTCCCACTTTGATTGGCCATTCCAGGGGATTTCTCCCACCTCCTGGAGAAGAGTCAGGAGAGTTCTTTCACCATTGTAGTGAAAGAAGACTCTTTCTCAGCTGGAGCTGATATTTCCCTTTGCAAACAATGCTGTCAAGACTTCCAGCTCAGCAACATGTGTAAGCACTGGCTATCTGACAACCTAATAGTATTTAATTAAATGTTGTTCCAAATAAGCTACCAATCCCCAAACCAACCTAATAACTTTAACTTAAATGGCCAACTTATAAATAAAAATTTTGAAGCATACCAATTCATGAACAAGTGCATCACAATTAGAAATAGAAATATTTAAGTTTTTAAAATAACTGGTATTGAAGTGACTCCCCTAATCAACCTTTAATATTACCAACATTCGAGATGAATAGTGTGGCATTTCCTGGTTCATAGGTTCAGGTTTTTGTTTTGTTTTCAATGAAAAGTAATGAACAGAAGGTTGATATACAGTATCAACCTAAGTCCAGGTGCTGGCTTTTTGTGGGTTTTTTTGGTGTAGTCCTGGGATTGAACTCAGGGTTTTGAGCATGTTAGGCAAGCTTTCTACCCTGAATATCCTCCCCAGCTCCCAGAATGCATTTTTGTAATGATGTCTCAAACATTTTTCAAATTGTTAAAAAACATTCTTTTTTTTTTGTGGTGCTGAGTATGAAATTGAGGACGTTCTATATGCTAAGCATGTGCTCTGCCACTGAGCTATATCCTAACCCCTTAAAATGTTCTTAAGAAAAGTTAAGTGAAAAATTACTTTCAAGTGCTGTGATGTAACTTTTAAAAAATGTTTGGTAACATAATAATAGCCAAGTAATTTCTTTATTGAAATGCGTTCTTTAAATGAGTCTTTAAATGTGAAAATGTGAATTCTTCCAGGGAAGAATCCTACTGATGCCTACCTTGATGCCATGATGAATGAGGCTCCAGGCCCCATCAATTTCACCATGTTCCTCACCATGTTTGGTGAGAAGTTAAATGGCACAGATCCAGAAGATGTCATCAGAAACGCTTTTGCTTGCTTTGATGAAGAAGCAACAGGTAAATGCTATTTCTTTGATGAAATACTTTTAAGGAAATGAAACAAATTAGTTTTGAAAAAATGAATAAAGATATTTATTTTTAGGACAATATACCTGAAAATGAGCAGGATATAGATATTTAGGTTCTAAAGCTATAGTTTGTATTATTTGTCTTTGAATTTGGCTCTAAGCTTCCTGAAAATCAAAAGGAGAATTATGGTCCATTAAATAGTCTCTCAGACAATGAATACTACTCTTCAAGAGACATTCAACCTCTAAAAAATTAGTTGCTAGCATGAACAATTAAAGTCTTAGGTTTGTCCTTTTCTTTTTCTTGGAGTTTTGCTTTGTTTTCTGTTCTTCATTCTACTGGACCTCTGGAGAAACTTTTAAAAATCCATTAAGCCATTAAGCCTGGCTATTCACTTTTCTTCTTCCTCTCATTTTTTCTTTTCTTCTTCTTCAGATTTCTCTTTTTCGTCTGCATTAACCTTCTGCTTGCTGACCACATCGCCTAAGATATCCCTCACACACTCTGCTGCTTCCCCACCATGGCTCAGCAATGTGCCTTCTTCCTGCACATTTGGCCTTGGCAGTACTGCCTTTTGTTCTGAGCAGCCACTTTTTTATTTTTTATTTGACTTTATATCTCTGAAATAGAGGTGTTTTTTTTACACTCCCCCACTCCTAGGTTTTTTTTAACATTTAGAGAATACTTGCTTAAGATTAATTTTATAAGCATATAATCTATTTCTAAGCTTTTTGAATGATCTAATAGTCATCAGCAACTCCAAACGTAAATGGAAAATAATGACATAGTTATACAGTGGCTTTAGCTTGCTAATCTATTTTGCTCATGTAGATAATGGATATTCTGAAATATTTTGTAAGATTGGCTTGATTTAGAAATGAACCATTAAAGTGCCATGAAGTATTCATGACTCCCTGCTTTCTTTCACCATCCAGGCACCATTCAGGAGGATTACCTTAGAGAGCTGCTGACAACCATGGGCCATCAGTTTACAGATGAGGAAGTGGATGAGCTGTACAGAGAAGCCCCTATTGACAAAAAGGGAAATTTCAATTACAACGAATTCATGAGTATCCTTAAACATGGAGCAAAAGACAAAGATGATGGAAAGAACTTCAGCTAAAACCTTACAGTTACATTATCTCACTCTTTCCTCTACCCTACCCTTCTAGAACCTGTTGCATGCAACTTAGTTTCACAGTTTTGGTTTCTTTTCTTTTTCTTTTTTTGATGTATTTATTCAAGACCTTTCAGCTACTTAGCACTTGTATAATCAGACTGGAAATGGGGACAAGGTTGTAAATTGTATTGAAAAGCAGTTTGTGAATAAAAATCAACAAATGTGAAAACCCAGGAAAATATATCCGTATTTCTGGTTTTGCTGGATTTTTACATTTTTTTAATAATAAATGCTATTTTGAAATAAAGATTATGCTGACTCAAATGGAATACAATGGCAAGTTGAACAAATGAGTGGTAGTGGGGGTAGTTCTTTTTTAGGTTAACAACTTCTAATTACATGGTGAAGTTGATATTTCACATGTATGATAAATATAGAATGTATCTGGAAAGTATTAAAGGTTTTATTGATCTACGATTGTAAGAAGAAGAAGCAAAACTCTGAAGAAGTGAGTAGTTGTTACTGAACATTTAGTAAGTATGGAGCATTGCACTCACATGATTTTGAATGAATCTTCCCAACGACCTTATGAGATTGATCATTAGCGCCCACCCCACCCCCCGGACTCCTTTTTTAGACATTGGGGAATGCTGGGATTGAACCAGGGTCTCGCCTATACAAAGCATACTGAGTTCTACCCCAGCCTCTAGTGCTGTGTGTCAAGTGCAGGGACTGAGTTCAGAGAAGTTGAGTGGTTGCTCTGAGTCATTATTATTAGTGAGAGTTACAGTTCCATCTTAACAGCACCTAACTCCAGAGTTCAAAATGCTGGACCCACGATGGTGTCTAGGAAAAGCCTCAAGTGCCTAAAAGTGTCAAGACATTTCCATTACATTATAACAATTCTGTAGTCATTGCTGAAATTGAAAAATAATCCTGGTAACTGACTACTTGAAGAAAATTTCAGAAAATTCTATGCCAGGTAAAAAATAGAAGACAAAATGATTAGTAGCCTCGAAGTATAGCTCAAGTGGTAGAGCTTGTGCTTAACATGCCCAAGGCTCTGGGTTCAAGTCCCAGTTAGGAAAAAAAAGCCAAGGAAAAACATCATAAACAACATTGTATGTCCAAAGGCAGTTCATCTAGTGTAGATTTAGCAAAGGACAACAAAACAGTATCATGAGCACATTTTAAATCCTCAAGGTCAAGCAATGTGAGAAGTAGTGTCTAAAACAGAAGAAAAAAATTTATTAAAAAAAAAAGCACGGCAACATTGTTCAACACCTATTATTTCCCCATCTAAAAGTGTTGCATTGGTATTCTGAAAGTCAATACATTTCTATATTATTTGGTGTTTGTGATTTACAGCTTGGTGTAAATCCATATTCATTCGGTATGGTTAATTTGGGCTGCATTTTTATCATCTTTAAAATGAGGGATGTTCAACTCTAGTGGTGAGCAGGAGTACTGTTCTCTGCAGTTCACTGAGCATTCGTGGGTATTGCCTAATCCTTATCGCCCGTGAGGAATTATTCCTACTTCTTATTGATGGAGCAGAGGTGGAGAAAAGCTAAAGCTCCTATCTAGGACCCATAAGTACTGGTGTCCACATCTGGCTCCTTATTGACCAGGAAGTGTCACAAAATCAAGTGGAGAATTACTGTACATTTAAGGAAAGGCAAAAATAGATAATCTTGGCCATCATTACAACTCATTTCTCAGTCACTCTTACCTGCTAGGCAGGTAACATGACTGGGGAGCAGGACAAAGACACAAGGCTGCTCCCCTCGTGTGGCTTGAATCCTCTTGCAGATAGACCATGAGCAATATCACATAAATACTGTGCGGGGAGCTTGCCATGTGTAGCAGAGGGTAGTCAGAAAAGGTCTCTGGGAGGTGCTCTTAAACTGAGATTGAAGCAGGCTAGAAATAGAAAAAAAGATTGGGAATCTTAAACATGTGTGAGCTAACATTGCATTTCAGATTGAACATTTTCTTTCTCATTGAAACCTCTCTTTCAATTGCAAAAATTTTTTAAGAACTGCCAGGGCTCTATTTCAATTGCAAATGTGCCCAGTGATTCATCATCACGGATTACTGGTGATCAGGAACTGCCCAGGTCTTTCCCCTTGCACAGGTTATCAGGGTTTTAAATGCCTTCAAACAGTGTGCTCTCTGCTTCCTTTTCCTGTTTCCATCCTATCTGGCCAGATGGGTCCCCACCATTGCTTTTTGTAATAATTTTTCCTAACCTTTAATGAACTCTATTACCACCCTTACTACATCCACATGTCGTGCCTGTTTGCTTCCATGCTGGACACAATTTGGAATTCTGAGCAGAGACTGTAGGAGCCTACATCAAGATCTGGATGACAACAAAGAAGCTCTGAATCTCATGGTGAGGTGTCCATTCACAGGAGACAGCTCCTTCCAAAACACAGTTGCAGGAGCATGGGGAGAACCTAAGAACACTCTTGCATCAAAGGATCGTATTCACTACAGAGTCCAGGCATGGAGTCAAAGCTTTAGGTAGAGAAGAAACATGGTTTATATTTTTCAAAGCTCAACGTTACTACTGTGTATGGAATCGAGGGGCAAAAGTAGAAGCATGAAGTCAGTTAGGGGCTGTTGCCAGTATCCAGGCAAGAGATGAATGCAGCTTGCCTCAGATGATGGGGAGAGGGCTCTAAAACGCCTCTCCTGTCCTGTCTACTTTCTCCTGTCCAGCTCTACCTTGTAACCATCTCTGGCACATTTATCACTGCATTTATTCTGTCTTTGCTTAAAACTGGGGGTAGGGTGTTTTCAAGATTAGAAACAAGAGAACTTAGTTGTTTCTTGAGTGCCTTTTGCTTACCTGACATATGTGTTCTATTTATCTGTATTCCATAAGAGCATTGTGGGACCCAGGACTGTGGTGTTGATGAAAATTCCCTTTGTAATATCTTTCTCTTTTTGAGAAACACATTGCAGCAAGAACGTGTGTGTGTGTGTGTGTGTGTGTGTGTGTGTGTGTGTGTGTGTGTGTAAAAATCTCAGTTTAGCTTGATGCCAGTGGCTCATGCCCATGATTCTAGCTACTCAGGAGGTAGAGAACAGGAGGATCACAGATCAAAGCCAGCCTCAGGCAAATAGTTTGAAAAAACCCATTACAAAAAAGGACTGATAGAGTTTCTTAAGCATGAGGCCCTGAGTTCAAACTCCAGGGCTGTCCCCCCCCCCCCCGCCCCCGCCAAATAGCATAGTTTAAAACATACTGAGCATTTACTATGTATGTATCAAGCACCACACATTGGATGCCCTTTGAGGTAGGTATTTTCATTATGTCTGTTCTACAGGTGAAGCACTGAGGAGTAGAAAGACTTTTCCAGGTTAGGAAACCAACTAGTTTAGTAAACAATGGGGCTATAACCTGAGCCCCAGACAGACCAACTCCAGGACCTGTCCCAGAAAAATGATGTAAGAGGTGCTTAAGCTGCTTTTGCTGAAAAGCACTTCCTTACTTGGGCCATGAATTAACTAAACACAGGAGAAAAGCTTGGCATTTCTGACTCCGGTTTGTACCTATTGTCCTTTGTTCCGAGCCATTCTTTCCTGCAGACCTGTGGCCATCTTGGAATGAAGAAAGGACAGGAATGATCGATAACATCTTTATGACAAGGGACTGAAACTTCCCCTAAGGAACAGCAGAGCTATGCAGGACAGACCACCCCACCAAATGAGCTCAATTACATATAAAGATGAGGCTGCAACTTGGAGCAGGAATAATCATGTCTTGGGAATCAAACTGCTCCCCACAAGTGATGACAGCAATAACAACTTCTCTGAAACCCCTGAAGAATAAAGACTGAGGTAAAGGTCAACCAGGCTCCACTTGACCACTGGAACACACCTGTAACTGGAACTGTTTAACTATGCATACCTTTTGCCCTCTGTCCTAATTATTTATCTATTTAAAGCCAAAGCTCATGTCTGTACCCAGAAGATGGGTGAAGATGGACTGAGTGCTTCCTTTGCCTCTTCCCACAGTATGTTCCAGACCCTGTAATAAATCCCTCTGTTTATTTGGGGTGTAGGGGCAAATGGCTGGATCTGACATGTGGAAACCCAGGAATTTGGACCTTGGGTCTAAAACTCTGGTTTCAATAACACCATCAGTTTTTTTTTTATTTATTTATTTTACTGTTGTACAGCAGTCTTAAAAGCCTTTGGTATTGTGTTTCATTCTCACAACTCTAGGAAGTAGATATTGTCAGCATTGTTATCTCATTTTATAAGTAGTAAGACTACTGAATTACAAAAGTTGCCTGATTTGTTCAACGTTATTTAACTAGACAGGGCATAGCCCCTAAGTTTTCTGACCAAGGTAGGGTGTTTCTCATTAAGCCTATGATTTCCTAATTAAGTAAACAGTACCTGTAGCCTGATCAAGATACCTTAGTATTATAGGAAGTTCAAGTTTCCCTGTACTGTCTAAAGGCTCAATACCTTGAGACACTGCAATAAATTAACAATAGATCAACAGAAGAAAAGCTTACAAACTTACTATGTGCATGTGGCAGAAGCCTTTCAGATGACACTCAGGAAGGGCCAGGTGGTTGGCATTTATACAGTACTAGAACAGGAGCTGGGCTGCTAGGGGGAGGTGGTGGCAGGTTTGGGGAGAGGAGGAAATTCACAGTGAACAAAGGTTGCCTTGCTATGCAGATAAAATTTCCCAAGAATCAGCGGCCTGAGGCAAACTCTTCTGGGCACCTGTGAACCTTTAGTCTGTTTTTGGGTTCTGTGGCTCTTTCCTAGGGTCCCCTTTAGGCAGACAAGGTGGCCTCAAGCAAAGAACTCTTCTTGCTTCTGCTGTTCCTCTGTTCCTTAACCTCTATATGCTCTGGTGTTATGCTCTGGGTTTCAACATAATCAATGTGCATATTTAATACTATCTGTCCTGAAAGTAATCATATCACCATTGCTTCTCAAAATGATATGTCTTAAAAGTATAAGAAATGCAATTTTGAAATACAAACACATGGAAATTCCTTGTACAAACCTCATCAGGAAGTCCAATGAGAATATGAACCTCTATCACAAGCTGATATGTTGAAGAAAAAAAAGATTTTTCTTTATTAATTATTACTATTTATTATTCTTCTGCTGGGGGTACCTTATGGCATTTACAAAAGTTCTTACAATATATCACAGTTGAATTCACCCCCTCCATCATTGTCCTTTATCACCCTCCCACATTCCTGGAATAGTTTCAACAGGTCTCATTTTTCCATTTTCATACATGTGTACATAATACTTCTACCACATTCACCCTCTATGCCATTCCTTATATCCTCCCCCACCCACTAGTACCAACCCCAGACAGGACCTGTTTTACCTTCCTGTTCTTTGTTTTTGACAAATAAAAGACATTTTTGTTTGTTTAAGATAGTTTTACAAGGTGTTTCATTGTGACATTTCCATATATATATACATGTATATGTATATATATATATATATATATATATGTATTATAACCCAAATTGATTTATTCCCTCTATTTTTTCTTTTCTACCTTAGTCCCTTTCTTATGGTGATTTTAACAGGTTTAAAAATTCTATATTCATTTTTGTATAGGAAGTATGTCAACCACATTCACTTTCTTAATTTCCATCTTTTACCCTCCTTCTCTTGTACGTGACCTTCCCTAGTGTAACCTGTTTTTCATAATATTGCTTGTAGTTTTCATTGGGTCTATATTTCACATATGAGAGAAAACACGTGACCTTGGTTTTCTGAACCAGGCTAACTCACTGAAGATGATATTCTCCAGTTCCATCCATTTACATGCAAACTACAAAATTTCATTTTTTGATGGCTGAACAAAATTCCATTGTACATAAACACCACATTTTCTTAATTCATTCATCAGTAGTGGGGACTCTTGGCTGTTTCCATAGCTCAGCTATTGTGAATAGTGCTGCAATAAACATGGGTGTGCAGGTGCTTTTATTGTAACCTGACTTATATTCTTTCTGGTATGTCCCTAGGAGGGGTATTGTTGGATCCTATGGCAGTCCTTCTTTTAGTTTTTTGAGGAGCCCTCATACCATTTTCCATAGTGGTTACTAATTTACATTCCCACCAGCAGTGTATGAGGGTTCCTTTTTCCCCACATCTTCACCAACCCTTGTTGTTTGTGTTCTTGATGGTAGCCATTCTAATAGGAATGAAGTGCGATCTTCAGGAAGTTTTGATTTACATTTCCTGTATGGACAGTAATGTTTAGATTTTCTTCATGTTTTTCTTTAGCCATTTGTACTTCTTCCTTTGAAAAAGGTCTGTTCAGTTCTTTTGCCCATTTCTTCATTGGGTCATTGATTTCTTGGGGGGTTTAGGTTTTTGAGCTCCCAGTGTATTCTGGTTATTAATCCCTTGTCAGATGTATAGTTGGCAAAGATTTTCTCCCATTCTGTGGGCCATCTTTTCAATCTGGTGACCATTTCTTTTGTTAAATAGAAGCTTTTAGTATCATCTAGCCCCATTTGTCAATCCTTTCTCTTAGGTGCTGAGCCATTTGAGTTCTATTTAGAAAGTCATTGCCTATGCTTACTAATTCCAATGTATTCGTGCCCTTTCCTACAGTAGCTTCAACGTTTCAGGTCTCATATTAAGGTCCTTAATTAACTTTGAGTTGATACTTGTACAGGGTGAATGAGATAGATCTAGTTTCAGTTTTCTGTATGCAGATATCCAGTTTTCCCAGCAACATTTGTTGAAGAGGCTGTCTTTTCTTCATCATATGTTTTGGGTGCTTTTGTTAAAATTCAGGTGGGTGTAGCTGCATTGATTTATATCTGAGTCTTCTGTTCTACTGGTCTTCATGTCTATTTTGTGCGAGTAACCATGTTGTTTTTATTGTCATGGCTCTGTAGTATAGTTTGAAGTTGGATATTGTGGTGCCTCCAGCATTGCTTTTTGCTCAGTGATGCCTTGGCTATGCCATCTTTTGGGCTTCCATATGAACTTTAGGGTTGATTTTTCAATCTTTGTGATGAATGTCACTGGAATTTTTATGGGGATTGTATTGAACATGTAGATTACTTTTGGGAATATAGCCATTTTCACAATATTGATTCTGTCAGTCCATGAGACAGGAGATCTTTCCATCATCTGTAGTCTTCTTTGATTTCTTTCTTCAGTGGTTTGTAGTTTTCATTAGTGAGGTCTTTCACTTCCTTTCTAAAGCTTATTCCTAGGTATTTTTTTGAAGCTATTATAAGTGGAATTGTTTTCCTTTATTCTTTCTCAGTCAGTTCATTGTTGGTATATAGAAAGACTACTGATTTTTTGTAAATTGATTTTGTATCCTGCTACTTTTCTGAAGGTGCTTATAACATCTAGGAGTTTTTTGGGTCTGAAAAAGGTTTTTTGGAATTGAAACTGGTGAAGATCACAGATTGCACACATTGTACTCTGTACTTGTCTCCAAAATGAATTTTTTTTAAAAAAGTTGCCATTAGCAGTTTTAGAGACAATAATTACAAGTGTCACTAGATGGCACTATTATTCTTGGTATTCTAGCAACCATCCCTTAAGGAACCTGAGAGTGATGAAGGAACCACCTGATGAATATGTAGAGTATTAGTCCCAATGGTTTTGCCAATCTGTCAAAGTTGTTCCTTTCTTCTCTCTCTGTCTCTGTCTTTCTCTTCTTCCCTCCCCCTCTCTCTCTGGGATTGAACCCAGGGCCTTGCATGTGCTTGCTTGGCAAGTGCTCTACTACTTGAGCCATGCCCCCAGCCCTTTTGTTTGTATTTTCATTTTGAGGTTAGCCATAGCTGACCTCAACTTGGAGTTCTCCTGCCTTGGTCTCCAGAGTAACTGGGTCCTCAGGTATATACCATCATGTCCACCTAAAGTTGTTTTTTAAAGAAAAAGAATTTGCTGGGCATTGGTAGCTAGTGCTTATCATTCTAGGTATTTGGGAGGCAGAGATCAGGAGGATCATAGTTCAAGGGCAGCCCAGGCAAAAAATGAGACTATCTCAAAAATACCCAACATAAAAAGAGCCATATCCCCAGCCTTTTTAGTTTGTAGGTATTTGTTAAATGGAGTCTTGCATTTATCTCAGAGCAGGCCTGCACCACAATTTTCATACTTATGTTTCCTGGAGAACTGGGATGACAGGCCAGAACCACCATACCCAGATTTTTATTGATTAAGATGGGATCTTGTGAACTTTTTGCCCAGACTGGCTTCAAATCATGATCCTTGAGGTCTCTGCCTCCCAAGTAGCTAAGATTACAGGTGTGAGCCATCACTCCCATCCTAGAACTCCTTTTTTTACAGATACCTATGACAAATGACTCCTTACTTCCTTCCATCATTCATTTATAAATATTTTTTGAGTGCTCGGAAAGTGCCAGAATCTCGGCTCTGATCATTTTCATGCTGAAGCGATATAAGACCTTTCTCCACTACTTACTTTTTAAGAAAAAGGGTCTCTCTGTGTTGCCCAGGCTAGTATTGAGCTCCTGGGCTCAAATGATCTTCCCGCTCAGTCTCCCATGTAGTGTTGGGCCTATGGTCACATACCACTGCACCCAGTTCCATTGACCAAGTTATCATCATCACCATCACTTCTGTTTTAGAGGTGAGAAAACTATGGCACAGAGCCAGTGGGTATGTATGAAGTTGCTTTGCAAATTTATGCTTTATATATTACCTCAAAAGTGCTGAAAACCATTCCTCCAACAGTTCTACATAATGTACTTTATTTAGTCACACAATCTAAGCTCATTAAGATCAGTTCCAACACCAATGATCCGTGAGACAGCTTCTTCTTGTAGCTATTTCCTCATCTTTGTTGGAAATACCATCAGAATGGAAAATGAAGTAGAGAGACCTGAAGTACTTGGGGAGGAGGGTGCTAGAAATATTTTGTAGGATGTACACAAGTGGGTGTGTTTAATTTGAAAAGAATTGTTTCTGTTGGGCATGATGTCACTTAGCTACAGTTCTAGTTACTCGAGAGGCAGAGGTAGGAGGATCGCAGTTGGAGACCCAGACAGAAAAAATTAGTTTAAGACCCTATCTGAAAAGCAAACTAAAAAAGCAAAAGAGCTGGGAATGTGGCTCAGGTGGTAGAGTGCTTGGGAAGAAAAAAAATCATCTCAACAAGCCTTGTAGGAAGCCACCCTCTCTTCTTTTAGCAGTCTTACTTCTGAGCTGAGTTGTGTTCTCAGGACACAATGCTTCCTTTCCAGACCCTTATTCTGAATGAACATGATGATGAACAGTAGTTCCTCGTGGGCACTGGTAACTACACAGCAAAAATAATCTGAATGCTTCATCTATTCCTGGTTTCTAATAATTTCAGTGTAAATTGACATGTGCTCATTTGAGAGATTGTGTTTACTGCATTTTCTCAAGTTATCTTTTTATATCATTTACCAGTTCCCACTAATTGAAGTCTATATTATAGTCAAATTTGAGGATGATACAAAACTCTGATTCCTTTTCCTGGTAGTATTATAGTGTCTAGCACTTTAGAGTGATACAGTAGGGCTACAGATATAGCTCAGTGGTAGAACCCTTGCCTACTGTGCATGAGATCCTGGGTTCAATCCCCCCAGCATCACTCACACACACAAAGAAATCCTTCCTTGCCTAGAACAACGTAATAAGTGTTAGTTCCCTGTACCAGAGTAACAAACAGAACTGTTCCTCAGCCACAACTGATGTCTGACAGCTCCCCCAGGACATCAAAGGTAGTTTTTAAAATCTGCTCACTGTCTCAACAATGCTTATTTCCTCAGCACTTCCATGGTTTGCTTCATGCCAACCAATCACCTTGCTAAGAACTCAACCAAACAAATAGGAAGACTTCCATTTAAAGAGTTTTATGTTGAAAATATCCCAGGTTTCCTGTCTAATTTAGAGACAGGTGAAGAAATCTGACATGTTACTGCATTGTCAACAGTTGGTCCATTTGCTGAACGGCATTTTAGGAGGTAAACTCGGGCTTCCCAGATTTGCATACTAAGGCCCCAAAGCCTCTTAAATTCCCCTGGAGGTACCACAGCCAGTTGTGGCAGAACTAGCTCCTTCTCCAACTCTTCCTGAGCCCCTGTGGTCTCCATCTTCTCACCTGTCTATTAGGCAGTGCGATTGGCCTGCCCTACCCAACTCCAGAGCTTTTCCTTTTGTTTTGAAATTGCCCTTGAGTTCTTCACTTTCACAAGGTTTTTATGCCTTTGGAACTCAGATCTTGACTGTAAATACAAAAAGATGAGAATCTATACACAGGAAGCAATGTCTTCTTCTGTGGGACTAAACAGAGTAATCTTAGAAAACTGTCCTACTGGCCAATTTTAACCACTGATTTTGAGAAACTCCTCCCAAGCCCAAAAGGTTTGTGTCTGTGCCTCAGTCCATCTCCGTTTTGAATCTCAGTTCCTAGCTCGGAGACTAGGAGGGTGTTCTTGCAACACAGTCCTTGAACTAGATCACATTCATGTAATGTTCATTTCCTGCCTTATGAGTCTGCCAAAAGACAGAAAGGGGTCTGTAAGACAACCTTTTCACAGAACATCCACCCAAGAACAACAGGTACCCCTTTTTATCTAATGAACTTGTCACTCAGAGCAGGGCATGCAGACACATTAGCTGGCCGGAAGTCCATGGTAACTGCTGAGAGAAAGGGAGCAAAACCTATCACCAGTCCCCTGTTGGGAAGATGTACAAATGGAGGCTGGCTCACCAAGCCAGCAGGACTGGCCAGGGGCTGAATGGATAAAGTGAATAAAGGCATAAGGATGCAATCAAGTTACTCCAAAGAGGAAACGGACTCTGGAGGAAGACCACATGTCTGCCACCTTCACCATGTGGCTACTTTACTTGAATCTATCACAACAGTCTCCAACTTTCGAACTATTGCTGGCACTTTTATTTGAAAAGATGCATTAGATTCAAAAAATGCAAAGATAGTGCCCTGCTTTCTTGCTGCTAGGCTGAATTGGAAGTGCTAGGCTGAATTGGAAGCAGGCTGCAAACTGAGTTACCTCTTGACTGGCAGACACAACTGAAAATGGTATAGGCTTTCAACCGTGGCTGAAGGATGTGCCTGGGTGAATCCAGCTGGGGCCAAATGCATGTTCCAGCCTTTGTGCTTCCTTATGTCACTGGGGTCAGAAATGACAAAAGGCTATGAAGATCCATGCCACATTTTAAAAAAGAGTCCAGATACAACTCATACTGTTATTAGAAATCTACTCATATACAGTGCATGTTCCATGCATGTATGTAAACATGTGTGTTTATGGAGATGTAAATGGAAAGACATCCCAGAAGCTGGTAACTGCTGAGGTGAGACTTTGGTGACCACGAGAGAGAAGAAAACTAAAATTCATTGTAAACACTATCTCTTTAAAATTTTTGAACTTGTACTTGCACTTCCCATTAAAAACCAGAACAGTTGACACTCATCCTAATGAAAGAACATATTTCACAAGAGTAGGCAAATCTACTCTTGTTCCCTAGAGCAATTCATCCCTTTGCAAAGAGGAATAAAATCCTACTTCTCACTTCAGCCTGAAGGGAGGTGAATGTGACATGTTTATGAATGATGGTTTTATTACAAAGATAATGAAGGACAATTATACGCTCCCATGCATCTAGCAAATGGTTCTGCAATAACATGGGCTTGGGGGCTCCTGGTGATAGTGCTATGGAAAAGCACTATGGTGAGGATTTTGGATTTGGATGCCATGTTTTTGTCCCTATCATTGGGAGACCCATGTGCTTAGAAAAATATGAACTAGGGTTGGAGTGGAGGAGATTAAAAAAATAAATGTGTACTTGTAATCCCAGCTACACAGGAAGCATAGATAGAAAAATTAAGGTCCAAGGCCAGCCCAGGCAAAAACACAAGACCCTACCTATAAACAAACCAAAGTGAAAAGGCTGGGGGCATGGCTCAAGTGGTAGAACATTTGCCTGACAAGCATGAGACCCTGAGTTCAAACCCCAGTACCACCATTAAAGAAAAGAACAAAGAAATGAACACGGTCCAGAACAAAGAAGTAGATAAACATCACGGAATGCAGACAGTATACAGCTAAGCTGCAGCCTGCATATAGTTTTCCTTACTTAGGTTGCTTGTATATATATTCATGCAGGACTTCAAAAAACTCGTGATTGAATGGGATAGATTATTATTATTATTATTATTATTATTACAAACATATACCTGTGATAATCTGATAAGGATTAGTACAACCTAAGTGAGGCCAGGGTAATGTAGGGATATCTATCAGGGCATCTAACCAGCCTGCAGGTGGTAATGAGAGCATCACACTTGCTAGGCAGGCACTCTAACACTTGAGCCATGCCTCTAGATGAGTTTGGCAAGATCTTAAGCAAGAGAATGACATGATTTAATAAGATGTGTGTTTTACAAAGATCATTCGAGGCAGTAGAGAAAATGTATTGGGGGGTGTACAGTGGGTACTGGGTCAGATTATAAGACTGGAGGAAGGAAGCCAGGTAAGCAGCCTCTTCTGCACTTCAATGAAGGAAAGCTAATGGTGACAAGGCAGAGGGTGCAAAAAAAAAAAAAAAAAGAGAATATAGTGACAACCACTTTGATTTTCCCACCCTTGACAAATAGGGGATAGGGTATCATTGCAGGTCTAACTGAAGGAGTTTAGTGAAATGACCACATAGCAAATACATATATTACAGGGCAAGGTCTAGGTAAGTTGTTGATAAGTTTGGGTCTGACATGTCCTCCAAAAGCCCATATGTTGAAGATTTGGTCCCCAGACTGTGGTACTATTGAGAGGTTGTGAAACCTTTATGAGGTGGGGCCTAGTAGAATGAAGTTGGGCCATTGGGAGTGGTGCCCTAAAGGGGACTATTGGGATCCAACTCTCTTCTTCTTTCTCTCTTTGCTTTCTGGTTGCCATGAGGTGAGTAGCTTTTCTAAACCATGTGCTTCCACCACGATAGTCTGCCTTGCCACAGGCTTAAAAGCAAAGGAGCCAAAGACCATGCACTAGAACCACTAAATTGTGAGCCAAAATAAACCTTTCCTTCTTATTGAGTGTCTCAGGCATTTTGTCACAGTGATGGAGAGCTGACTGACAATTGTCCAAAACCAGTAATAAATGCATTCACACTTAACCAGGAGAAGTGAGCTGGGAGGAGAATGAGGGAGGAAGTGCAAGTAGATAGAACCATTGGCTGATTTTGTGAGACATTTGCAATTTCTGGCCAGTATTCTAGGGTTCCTAAAGGAACTCAGCATGGAAAACACATATGGGGGTGGGAGGAATCCAGGATCACTCACTTTCTGGTTTGAGTGGCTGAGTGAGTGACAGTGTAGAGGACAGAGAAAGCTCTGAAAGAAAGTTTTGGAAAGAAGGTCATGAGATCAGTTTTGAACTTTTTTAATTGCAGGTGCTTAGTGTCTGTCTATTCCATGTTAAAGCCAGAAAACATCTAAATAATACATAATGCAAGAAGTGTGGAGGAAGTAGATAGTTTTAAGAAAGAGAAAGGTATAAAAATGTCCATTGCTTCAGTGAAATAAAATGTGTCCATTTCCTCAACGATAGAAAAGTCACTGGAAAGCTGAGTAGAGGGGTGTTAAAAGAAGATTAGAATCATTGAGGAAGAAAAGGAGAGGGAAGGAGATTGTTTCAGTGGGAAATGAACTTGATGCTGGTTACCTCCAAGAAGGGTGACTAACTGTCCCTGTTTGCCTAGGACTGTCTGTGTGTGGGGGGGAGGGGCTCTGGGCAAAGCAGGATAAGTTGTTATTCTACTTCTACGTACATGATCAGGAAGGCTATCATAGACATCAAGGATAGGCTGGGAGACACTTAATATGCTTGAATCACAAAGTTTACTGAGTAAATTCAAAACATAAAACAGGAGGAAGAGGACAGAGATGTCACAGGCTATCACATCAGGGACAGGATTCAAGGATAGCCATGGAAACCAACTCTTGTGTTATTAAATGTTCTCTCTCTCATCAGAATTCCCTGGTGATGGTGATGATGTGGTCAGATGTGGTCTTCACCATAGCTGAAGAAAAGTAAGAGGTCACAACAGATAAACACAACTGAAGCCAACAAACTTGATTCCTTCAAAGAGATTTATCTTCATGTCTTGTACAGAGGTCACATAGGGCAAGAACCGCTGTCATCAAGTGGTAGTTGATTTAAGGGTGGTACCATCATCATTCTGGAGTTCTGGAGTACACATGGTCCATGCTTCACTAATATTTTAGGTTTACTTGGTCCCTATGTCCATTCCTATCTCCAAGTAGCATTCTTATTGCTACACCTTTTTATCTATAAGACATGTTGCTTATACATTTTATGTTTAACTTATAAGATTTCCAATCTAAGACTTCCCTCAATGTTTTATGACTTCCCTCTGCTTTTCTACTTGTTTCTCTTTGTTATTTATAGAATTGCATATTACCAAATAGTACAGAAGTCATATTACACAAATAACAATAGAATAGACTTCTCATACTGAATGGAAAAGAGAAAGAATGAATATTTGCTCTAAAGATTTATCAAATCATGAGAAAATTTTTAAAAATAATATGAAGTTAGAGGGTCAGAACAGAAATCTAAGCCAGAGACAAGAGAAGTTAATTGATAAGGCACAATTTTTTTTTTTGAGATAGGATCTCCTTATGTAACCCAGACTTGCCTAACATGTGAGGTTCCGGGTTCAATTACCAGCATGAACAATATCTACTTCAAAATTTTATATTAAAAAATTCATGCTCTTTTGACCAAATTATTCTAGTACTTCAATCGCCTTATATTTTACATGAAATTGTCTCAAATTTAGTTTGGGATTGAAACTTATTTTTCCCCTATGTAGTTGACCAATTAAACAGATACAATTTATTGGATAAGCACTCTTGTCCTAGATTTTTATCATTTAAAATATTTCTATATTTTTTGGGTCTATTTCTGATCTGATCTAGTCCATTGGCCAACATGTTAATGTTTTCTAACAGATACTACTATCTGGTAGAAGTAGTCTCCCTCAGTTATCCTCTTTTTCCAGCATTTTGTGCATATTTATGTTTCCTTGCTATTTCCTGTCTATTCTTGCATTTTTCCATAATAATGTTTTGCTCAATTGTGGACCGTATATACAATGGTGGTCTCACAAGATTATAATGAGCTAAAAAATTTCTGTTATCTAGTGACACAGCCATCCTAACTTCCTAGCACAATACATTCCTTACATGCTTGTGGTGATGTTGGTGTAAGCAAATGTACTGTGCTGCCTGCTAGTGCTATAAAACTATAGTACATACAATTATGTACAGTATACAATGCTTGATAGTGATAATAAACCAGCTACTGCTTTATGCATTTATTGTACTATACTTTTAATTGCTAACTGTACTCCTTTTACTTATAAAAATATTTTATGTCAGTAGCATCCTCATACATCTGTACTGTATCACTAACATTGTATGGGTTTTTAGGAGATAGGTTCTTGAGAACTATTTGCCTAGGGCTGCCTTCCAACTCCTCTCAAGTAGCTAGGATTACAAGCGTGAGCCACTGGTGCCTGGCTTTTTCTCACTTGTATTTAATCTCTGCTGTTTGCTCATCATGGCTCCTACGCATACAAAATCCACTGCTTGTATTATCAGTAAGAGGCTGTGTGAAGTGATTGATCTGGAAATGAAAGTAGAAGGGATTAAAGATTAAGCAAGTGGAAAATCAGTGATGATTATTGCTTGTAGGTCAGGCCTGTCACACTCCACATTGCTATGATCTCGAAGAACAAGAACCAAGTGATAGAAGCTGTTAAAAGAGCTGCTTCCCTGAAGGCAACAAGAATAAGAAAAATTAAAGAACAGTCTATATCTTATATGGAGAAACTTTTAGTGACCTGAAGACCAAGCACAGAAGTGCATCTCTTTCAGGACCTGGTGATCATAGCCCAAGCATAAAGTTTGTGATTCTGAAGGAAAAGAGTAGACCTTAACATACTGCCAACTTGGGGTCGTTGAAAGGATCTGAGCCTCATTTTTCGTCACCTAATGTGAAATGTACGTGCTGGTGTAAAGGCAGCAGGAGGGTGACTAGACAAGTTGATCGTGGAGGAACATTACTTGCCAGAGCAAATCTTGAATGTGAATGAAACCTCACTACTTGCAAACAGATACTCAAAAAGATTTCTTTCATAAAGAGGTCAGGTCAATGCTGGTTTCAAGGCTTTTAAGGTCATGATGACAGCCTTGCTTGGAGGCAATAATGGAGGTGACAAGTGGAAACCCTTTATGATCTGGCACAGTGAGAACCTGGGGCCTTTAAGTGTATAATAAAACACACACTGCTAAGCTAGTGTACTACAAGAACAAGAAGACATCATGATGACTCAGCTCTGCTTCAAGATGCCTTCCTGGAGCTGGTGGCATGGCTCAAGTGGTAGAGCACCTACCTAGAAAGTACAAGGCCCCAAGTTCAAACCTCAGTACTGCCAAAAACAAATGAAACCCCCTCTTTGGTTAGCAAAGCAATTTATATCACTTTTCCCTTACCCCTTTCAAGATTACAAATATATAGTGTCTTTTTTAAAAACAGTATTTTTAAATGCCGAGAATCCAGTAAGAGGCCTTTCTGAATTGCTATGGCAGCATAATGAAGAAGATCTATTTGCAGAAAACGTTTTTCGGGATTTTGTTTATTGTTGTTACAGCTCTTGCAAATCCTTCTTTTATTGGTGATTTTCATCCCAATACCAAGGTGGTGCTTCTCCCTCCAAACACCACCTCTTTGTAGGATTATGGAGTACTTGCCAAGGAGAGGCACTGGCAGGTGAAATAGAGTGAAAGGGAGGAAATAAATTCCTACCTGTTTCTTTGGTCAGAAGCAAGGGCTTCATGGTTCTACCTGAACTGGAGAGCTGCTAGAATCTAAGAATAAATATACACTCCAATAAATTATAATGAATTTTGGTTCAGGATTTATTATAAGAAATCAATTCATATACAAGAATAAAGGTTGAGAAGTCCCAAGGTCTCCAGTCGGCAAGCTGGAAACAGGAGAGCCAATGTGTGACTCTAGTCCAAGCCCCAAGGCCTGAGAACCAATGCTGTAAGTTCTACTTCAAAAGTTGGCAGGCTGAGAACCCAAGAAGAGCCAGTGTTTCAGTTTGAGTCTGAAGACCAGAAAACACCCATGTATCAGGTAGGGCGAGTCCCTCCTACTCAGGTCTTGAGTTGATTGGATGAGGCCACCCACAAGGGGAAGGCCATCTGCTTTACCTGGTCTACAGGCTCAGATGGTAATCAGAGTCAGAAACATCTCACAGGCCCACCCAGAATGATGTTTGACCAAATATCTGGACACATTAAGTCTAAAAGGTTGTCACATAAAATTAACCATCACAGACTGGTGCTGGTGGCTTATGTCTATAATCCTAGCTATTCAGGAGGCAGAGATCAGGAGGATCGCAGTTCAAAGCCAATCCTGGGCAAATAGTTTGAGAGACCCTATCTCAAAAAAACCTCATCACAAAAAAGGGTTAGTGGAGTAGATTAAGGTGTAGGTCCTGAGTTCAAACCCAGTACCAAAAAATAAATAAATAAATAATGAAAAAAAATAACCATCACACCCTGCAGTTTAAACCTTGTGTTGCTTTAGCTCGCCTTTGATTCTTGTCACACTGAATTCATATGCTATTTTTTGGGGGGGTGGTTAAAATAAACTTTTTAAAAAAAAGTTAACATATGCATCATAGGAAACAAACACACAAGAAACAAATAGCAAAGTGACAAATAACCATGAGCAGTTCAGTTGGAATGCCCTAAATCCTGCAGGTACACACACAATCTACTTTAGGTAACTGAGATCGTATGGTGTGTGTCATGGTTTCCACACATTGTGAATACTCATCAATCCAAAATCCCAAAGCAACATGAATATTTTGATAACCAAGGACGCACTACACCAACTCCATTTGTTAGGAAAAAACTGTAATCCTGTCTTCTTTGGGGATAAAAATTTCACTGAAGACAGAAGTGTTGGCAGAATTTTAAAATACTGCATTCTCTTAATGCTTAATTAAAGCAACAGAGTACACTAAGCCCAGTTTCTAAGATAGTTCATGATCATATCTATATTATTAAAATATTGACAAGGAGGCATGTTCCCACTGAATTAATATATCTGTATAGTATAGCCAGAAGATACATAAACATCCATGACTCTCATCAAACTGTAAATCTGAGCACACCTGCACATAGCTCTCCCTATAAGCTTCCTTCTGCTCCTCAGCTGCCAGTCTAGTGAACAAGTACTGATTCACATTGCCCAGAGGTGGTCTAAAAGGTCTATATGCAAGATGCATCTTTTCTGTTGATTATAACATATTCACAAGTTACCTAATTCACTAGCTCTACTTTTTACCATACACTGTCACCTCAGGACATCTATAAAGCTTAGATGTTGTGCAACAAGGAACTCTGTGCACAATAAACACAAGTACTTTACCAAAAATGCATATAGACTTATGGTTATAATTGAGATCCATCTTCTAGATGTGGAGATACTAGCAGAGAGCCCTTCCCCACCATTCATCTTCACCACTCTAGTGACTAACCTCAGGAAGACACTAGTTCGAAGAGGTAGATTAATAAAGGTTACTCTCAGAAGGCATTTCTTTCTAAAAACCAACAAAAGAACATTTATGTAGGAATTATTTCCTACTGCTATTCTTATTCTTTGGGCATTAGGACTTATCCTTTAATACCTAGCAATATTAATTGAAATACACATACATAACAATGGCTAGACAACTTGAACCAATGTAACAGGCACAGAGCAATGCCCCCTCTGCATACTTCCTTGCCTCACCCCACCCTTGCCAACACCCAGCGAACAGTCAGTCTACTCTCCAAGACATCAAGTTAAAAAGTTCCATTCCCAAAATGCAACCATTCCTATGAAGTCACAACACATACCTAAAAGGCATTAAGTTAGCCCTCTATTTTTACCACATTATGTACTTTTAAATATCTAGAAAGACTAGATGCTCCCCCAAAGGACTTAAGTTTCCCACTATATACACAATAGCATTGAATAAACTGCACACATATCACAAAGGCTATAATTTGAAAGGAACAATGCAGCCTCTATCAACCCAGTGGTCAGCTTTATGCCTCTGTAATATATCCACGGGAGTTGAACAATTTCACTTCTAAAGTGGTTTTAAGAATGGCCTCTCCTATGATTTTTAACACAAAGTATACTCAAGGTGTTAGTTTACTAGCTCTACTTTTGTCATAACTGGCAACCTCTTTAACATCTAGATGTTGTACACCTTTATATACATTATATACACAGAAAACTTTTTAAAATGCGTAGATGTTAGGATGATTTCCTCCTTATTTCCTGAGCCAGCACAAATATAATGTGTACTGCTCAGAGAAGTGGTTTCTTCATGCCAGTTCCAAAGGGCAATATTACGAGTCTTAACAAAAGGATACCTATAAAATGTGTTATCAACTACCTTTACTTTTAACATACTTTGTGTACTTGTAAACATCTAGAAAGACTAGATGTCTCAAATAAGGACTTAAGATTGTCTACTGTATACACAGTAGTGTGGAGTAACTACACGTATGTGACAATGGTTATATGTCTGAACGTGTCTTCTAAGTACAAATGATCTGGCCTAGAATCCCTCATTTCTTCCAACTCCTTCTCTCTTACATCACATGTGATAGAGTTACCTGTCACTTGCAGATGTTACAATTTCACTTCTAAAAAGTCCTTTTAAAAAGACAGCCTTTCTATGAATTTTAACACAAAGTACACAATGTGTCAGTCTACCAATTCTACTTTTGTCATCCATTGGGAGTCTCTTCAATATCTAGAAAGTGGATATTATAAAATTAGGACTCATTTGTCTAGTATGTACACAATATATTCGGTGTTGCACAGTTAAATGAAATGCACATAACATACAGGGTAATGGATATGCTGAAATTTTCTAGCACACACTAACAAAATACATATTACAGTTTCTTCCTTCCCACCTCTCTCAACCCAATGAACAAGTTCAGAAGTACACTGGTCAGAGGTGGTTTTATAACTCCATTTCCAAACATGATATTTTCCAAGTTTCTCACACACTACTTCTTCTTTTAAACACATTAAGCACTTCTCCATATCTACGGCTGGATTTTGATATGAACTTGCCTGTTATGCACCCAGCACCGGTAAATAAAATTGCGCACATAGCAATGATTATAAACTGAGATATCTTCTAAGTGTGACCATTTTGGCCTTGAGCCATTTTCTGCTCATTTCCTTCTCTCTGCCTTCAAACCGGAGGACAAGTGCAGGCATAACAAGTAATGCTTGTTGATAGTTGAACAAATTCTTATCCAACAGTCATTTACAGAGGACAAGCTTTCCTATGACTATCAACGCAGAGTGTACCAATGTGCTAATTTTACTAACTACTTTATCATATGCTCCCAAGCTCTTTAATATCTAGAGACTAGCTGTTGCAACATTTGGACTTATTTGTCCATTATATACACTATATACACAGCAAAACAAAATGCACAAGACATACACAAAAATGGTGACTGAACATGTCTAAGTATGAACACAGTAGCATACTACCTTCTGCAATTGATTCCCTCCCATCGCCTCCCAACCACCGTACAAGTACAGACAGTACCTCCATACTGCTCAGAAGTGGTTTAACAATTCCATTCCCCCAAAGCAGTATTTCATTTGAATTTTTGCAAAAAGTTATTTGCAAAGTGTTATTTTACTACTTCTACATTTAACATATGTTGGGTATTTCTGAACATTTAGATAGACTAGATGTTTCAAGAACGGGCTCAATGTGTCCACTATATACACAGCAGTCTTCAATGACTGTCCACATGTAACAAGTTATCATTTGAAAGTGTCTTCAAACTATCAGCATTGTGGCCTAAAACCTTCCTCCACCGACCCAGTGGGATGTAATGCTCAGATTTTCAGAAAACAACTTTTCCTAAGTATTTGAGCATAAAATGTATTAGTTTACTAACTACTTTTGTCATACACTGGCAACTTCTTTAACATCTACAAAGACCAGATGCAAATTAGGACTCCTTTGTCCTTTATATACACTGCGTATACAGCAAAGTGAAACAGGATGAGTCCATGTTTGCTCTTCTGCACTGCACCCATACTCACAGCTCTGGGCATTTCCATTTCTTGAATTCATGTACTTTAAAATTGCTATTTTTAGAATACAAAGAATGTGTTGGAAATTTTCTTGAAGTTTTTAAGATATCTTTCTTTCCAGACACTTAAAATATTTTTCCCTTGTAAATTTTCTGTCATAATAAATTCTCCTCTCCATCCATTTAACATTTGGGAACCCATCCAGATTTCCTTTTCTCATAAAGTGTGGATGAACTTTAAAAAAAATTTTTAATTTCATATTTTTTATTGTTTTGTTGGATGGGGGTACATTGTAGCATTTAAAAAAGTTCCCATAATATATCAAATATATCATACTTGAATTCACCCCCCTCCACCATACTCCTTTATCCTCCCTTTCCCCCATTTCTGCAATGGTTTCAACAGGTATTATTTTTCCATTTTCAGACATGTGTACACAGTATTTGCACTATATTCACACTGCCACACCATTTTCCCACCTCCTCCCCCTCCCAGTGGTACCATCCCCCCCAGGCAGGACCTGTTCTGCCCTCCTGTTCTGTGTGGATAAATTTTTATTCATTTTCTTTTTCACATTGCTCTTTCTCTCAGAAATTCAGTCTAAGACTGAATCTTTTTATGTTCTCTCTTCTCTCCCAATGTCTCAGGGCAAGTTGAAGGGACTACTCATTAGCCAGGATTAGACTTAACTATGAGAGAGAAAACTCAAAGGAATAGTGGCATAAACTGGAAGTACATTTCTCCTATCCTAATAGTCTGTGTAGGTCATCACAGTTCATTTGGTCCTCTGCATTGTTAGGACCTCAAGCTCAAGTTCACAATGTGGCCAACATGGCCGCTTTACCCCACCTACCATACCCACTTGATCACCAGAAGAAAGAGAGAAGAACAGGAAATGGGAATGGCTGCTCTACTTTAGTACCTTCCCACAAGTTGTACTCATCATTTCAGCTTTGCCTAGACCTTTTTTCTGGTTAGCCTTGTGCCCAATAAAATGTGAGGTTCTTTTTTACTAAGGAAGAAGGGAAGAACAGACAGTGGGAATAGCTTTTGGTTTTTACAAGGATGAAGGTTGTATTTGTACATTTGTTTTTGCTATAACAAAATACTTGGGGCTGGATAACTTATAAAATAGTGGTTTTAAGCTCAAAGTTTTAAAAGCTGAAAGTCCAAGATTGGATGGCCCCATTGGCTTGGCTTCTGTTGAGGGCCCCTAGGCTGTGTTACAATATGGCAGAGGTATCATGGTAGAGTGTGTGAGAGGAAGTGGTCACATGGCAGGACAGGAAGTGAGAGAGGGAATCCTGGGCTGGGCTTGTTCTTTATAACAAACTTTTGATCCTTCTGAAGGCAAGGACCCCAATAAACTAACACTTCTCACACGGCTCCACCATCTCTCAACATTGCCACCCTGGGAACCAAACCTCCAGCAGATGAACCCTGGGGGGAGGGGAACAAACCACATCCAAATTATAGCAAGGGGGTAGTAAGAAGAGAAGAGAGGTCTCAGCTGGGGCAGGCCAGGAAGTCTCTCTTATTGTGTACCAAACATGGCTCATTCTGCAATATTTGAATTGAAAATCCTGGACCAAAACCCATTATACTTCATTGGTAGAGTCTGTTTACTCTCAGATTCTAGCAGCTCTCCAATTCAGGTAGAAATAAGGAATCATTTGCTTCTGACTAAGAAAAAACATGAACATTTATTTCCTCCTCTTTACTTCTGTTTCACAAACCCATGTCTCTGCTGGCAGCCCCAAGATAATAGAAGCCAATGGGTTTTCCTCATCCTCTCTGGGGGAAAGAGGAACTTCCAACATGGTTTTCTGCATATTCTTTTTTGTTCACTTCATTTAATTTTGTAGAAAATTCTGTGATCTAGCTTCACAAGTTTCCAATCATATCCTGTACAAATATTCCTAAATAGTGACAGATGAGTCCTAATTTTATAATATCCACTCTCTAGATACTAAAGAGGTTCCCAATGGATGACAAAAATAGAGTTGGTAAATCGACACATTGTGTACTTTGTGGTAAAATTCACAGAGAGGCTGTCTTTTTTTTTTCTTTTTACTTTTTAATTTTTTAAAATTTTTTTAAAAATTGTTTTATTATTCATGTGCATACAAGGCTTGGGTCATTTCTCCCCCATGCCCCCACCCCCTCCCTTACCACCCACTCCGCCCCCTCCCTCTCTCCTCCACCCCCTCAATACCCAGCATAAACTATTTTGCCCTTATCTCTAATTTTGTTGAAGAGAGAGTATAGGAAATAATAGGAAGAAACAAGTGTTCCTGGTTGAGATAAGGATAGCTACACACGGAGTTGACTCACATTAATTTCCTGTACGTGTGTGTTGCCTTCTAGGTTAATTCTTCTTGATCTCACCTTTTCTCTACTTCCTGGTCCCCTTTTCCTATTGGCCTCAGTTGCTTTTAAGGTATCTGCTTTAGTTTCTCTGCGTTAAGGGCAACAAATGCTAGCTAATTTTTTAGGTGTCTTACCTAGTCTCACCCCTCCCTTGTGTGCTCTCGCTTTTATCATGTGCTCAAAGTCCAATCCCATTGTTGTGTTTGCCCTTGATCTAATGTCCGCATATGAGGGAGAACATACCATTTTTGGTCTTTTGGGCCAGGCTAACCTCACTCAGAATGATGTTCTCCGATTCCATCCATTTACCAGCAAATGATAACATTTCATTCTTCTTCATGGCTGCATAAAATTCCATTGTGTATAGATACCACATTTTCTTAATCCATTCGTCAGTGGTGGGGCATCTTGGCTGTTTCCATAACTTGGCTATTGAGAACAGTGCCGCAATAGAGAGGCTGTCTTCTTAAAAGACTTTTTACAAATGAAATTGTAACATCTGCAAGTGACAGGTAACTCTATCACATGTGATATAAGAGAGAAGGAGTTGGAAGAAATGAGGGGTTCTAGGCCAGATCGTTTATACTTAGGAGACACATTCAAACATATAACCATTGTCACATATATGTAGTTACTCCACACTACTGTGCATACAGTAGACAATCTTAAGTCCTTATTTGAGACATCTAGTCTTTCTTGATGTTTAGAAGTACACAAAGTATGTTAAAAGTAAAGGTAGTTGATAACGCATTTTATAGGTATCCTTGGATTTCCTTGGTGTTTGTTGTAATCCTCAGATCTATCCCCTTGTCCTCCCTAAGAGACAGAGAGTCCTCCAGTGTTTTTCTCATGGTGCAGGAGGCAAGTCCTTGTCCTGCTCTCCAAGGGGGCAGTAGATCCAAATTTCTTGTGAATACAGTGAAAAAGCCTTCACAAGCTTAGTTATTTAATAAGCCCTGGAACGCATTCACTTTTGCTGCTACTCTTTTGATCTGCTTTTTGGGAGAAAAGAATATTGCCTTCAAATTATTTTAAACTTGTTTCTGCAGTATTCTTTTTGAGGTGTTCTTAGATTCTGTGTTTAGTTAAGAATGAAATCAGGGCTCAAATGATAGATTGCCTGCCTAGCAAGTGTGAAGCCCTGAGGTCAAACCCCAGGCCTGCCCTAAACAAAAAGCATAGGTCTTTCTTTACCAGGGAACTGGAATCCTGGCTACTTGGGAGGCTGAAGTCTGGACTGGAGGATTGTAGTTCCAGGTCAGCCTTGGCAAACCGTTCTCTAGGTCCCATCTCCTAAATAACAGAGCACAATGGAATGGAGGCGTGGCTCAAACAGTACAGCGCCTGCTTTGCAAACACAAAGGCTTGAGTTCAGATCCCACTCTCTCTCTCTCTCTCTCTCTCACACACACACACAAATGAAGCATTGGAGGCCTTGATCTTTTTCCTTTGTCTAGTCTTATCTTTGCGTCACATGGTTCATGTATTAGTATTATTTTCTAGCAATCATTCTCTAAGTGTTTCACGTTGCTATAAAGTTTCTGTATTTGTTCCTCTGTAGTAGGGTCTTCATATACTATCAGGTTTTGTGTTTCTTACCTATCCCCATTCCTCCCATCTGTGCTCTCCCCTTATCATGTTCCCCAAGTCCAATAACATTGCTGTATTTGCCCTAGATCTAAAGTCTGCATATAAGGAAGAACATATGATTTTTGGTATTCTGAGCCTGGCTAACCTCGCTCAGAATGATGTTCTCCAGTTTAGTCCATTTACTTGCCAATGATACGATTTCATTCTTCTTCATGGCTGAGTAAAACTCCATTATGTCTAAATACTACATTTTCTTAATCCATTAGTCAGTAGTGGGGCATCTCGTTCATTAATTTTTGTACTTAGAAAAAATATTGAGAACTCTTAAATTATAGCCATATTAATCACAAACAAGTTTTCGTGCATGTTTTCTTTTTGCTAGTCTTTTGATTTTTGAAAAAGAATATAGGTGCTGAAGTGTTAACTTTTTTGTAATTTTCACATTGAATAATTCTTACATTTCTTTAGTAAAGAATGAAAGCTTTGGAGGCCATGAGTTTCTTCTTGGTATCATCTGCACTTTGCAATCATGTGTTTCTTCTGTAGTTTTGTTATTCTCTATGGATCACTGTTTAAGTTTTCCAAGTCGTTGAAATTTACTATCCCCTGGATGGTATTAGTGATTTTTTTTCTTGTAACCCTTTTTTTTGTGTTGTTTCATAGTTTTTTGAGTTAGGGAGTCACTAGGTGGCTCAGGCTGCCCACAAATATACACAATACTCCTCTCTATGCTTCCCATCAAAGCTGAGATTACAGGTGTGATCCACCATTGCCCAGCTACAACAGTTTTGTTTTGTTTTTTTAATGATACTTCAGAAAGTAGGATACACTCTGTTTTGAGAGAGTGACATTTTCCAGGTTTTGTGTTAAAATACTTGCAGTATGTCAAGATCATTTATTAGTGATTCCAAAAAAAGGGGAGTTCTGAAAATAGATTGAAAGTATACATGACACTAAGGTTGTAGCTTAGTGGTAGAGGAGTGCTGGACTGGCATGTCAGACCCTGGGTTCCATCCCTAGACACACACACATAGATATAGATGTTCAAAAACTATTTGGTGGTTTTCTGTTCATATTACAAAAGTAACAGCTGTTTGCTATGTCACATATAATAATTCATATAGAGGCAGTCATTCAAAGCCATACATCTTCTCTTTAGTAGCTGCCTCCAAAGCTTTGTGAAGAGCAAGGAAAGGACCCTTTCACCTTTTTCATTCATTAACTTTAACACAGATTAATTTGACTTGTTACATTATGTCACATTAGCTTTCTTTCTGATTCTATGAAAATAGACACTGGCATTTTTATGGGGATTTCATGTAATCTGCTGATTGCTATCACAAAATTCATTCTGCCAATCCAGGAACATGTTTTAGTGTCTTCTTCAATTTCTTTCTTCAAGGTTTTACATTTTTCATCTTAGAGGTCCTTCACATCCTCTATTGGGTTTACTGCAAGGTACTGACTTGTTTTTAGGCTATTACAAATGGATTGTATTCAATTTATATATATATATATATCACTTCAAAAAAAAGTTTAATATCTTTTAATAGTTTTCCAGGGGAATACATTGGAAATTTGGAAATTTACATATGTGCTTACAATATACCTTAGTTAGATTTACCCTCTTCATCATTCTCTCTCTTCCCCCCTCTCCCCTTTTAGAACAATTTCAATAGGTTTCATTGTTCGGTTTTCATATGGATACAAAATACATCCACCATATTCACTCTCATTCATTGTGTCCTTGTGCCCACTCACTTCACTGCTTCCCACCCCCAGAAAAGACCTATTTTTCCCTCCTGTCCTTCATTTTTCTGTAGGTGTATATTCATTGTCCAAGGGGATTTTGCCTTGGGACTTTAGGTCTACATATATCATACTTTAATGAAATTAACCCCCTGTCCTCCTGTTACTTACTCATTCTCTATCACCATGCTCCCCTAATATTCAATAGCTTACCATACAGTGCCTTATATTCATATATAGGTGGTTGTTTCAATGTTTTTCATTTTCACACGTTTACCTCTCCCACCTCCTGTAGTCCCTTCAGATAGTCTCACACCATTTTATTCTCTCACTATATGTATATATGTCTGTATGTGTATTTGTTTCTATCCATACATTTAACTTACAGGTCTAGCTTCCATATATGAGGGAAAACATACAACCTTTGGCTTTTTGAGCCTTGGGGGCAGGCACCAAAGAAAAGATTTATGGCATTGAATGAATGCATATTATGCATCTATAAAATGAAAAGGACAATTTAAAAAATTTGGACATCAGTGTGGTTCAGGTAGTAGACCACTTGTCTGGAAACAGTAAGGCTCTGAGTTCAAACCACAGTACTACCAAAAAGAAAACAGGACAGCAAAAGAGAAAAAAAAGCAAGAGAACCCCACCCCCAAATTTATATTTAATTTTATTAATGAAAACAGTGACAGGTTCAGAAGAGGTTCTGAAAAAAGCAAGACAGGAAGACTTTTGCAACTGTGGTGTTTGTCATCAGTTCCTATGAGGACCAGAGAGCACTTTGGTGGCACAGAATTACATTATTCTCGCTATAGGTCTACATTTTTCTGGAACAAATAATGTATACATGGTTATTACACTGAAAATGGTGATGTGTTCTGCTTAAAATATTCATAGTTAATCTAAAAGCAAGACAAAAATATTTCATTATAATTATAAAATAGTATGCAAATGCTTAAAATATTGTAAATGTAAAAGAATACTTTAACAAACGTTGATAACTGTGAGAGGTAATGAAAGTATAAAAAGTTCTCTTCTGAAATGTGTTCATTACAGTCATCAGGAAAACCAGAAGGCTTAAATTCTTAAAAGTTGTTTTTGGAAAATGAGGGTGAAGTAAGAAAAATACAGAAGGCAACTTGTATTTTTTTGTTTTAAAGTATTTTCCTGTGTAGTACAATTGATAATTTTCCAAACTTACTTAAACATTTACATTTACTGCAAATCACTAATAAAATCAAAATTCCTAAATAGCAAGGAAATGCAAATCAAGACAATTAGATATCATTTAACGTTTGTAAAAATTGTTATTATCACAAAGGCAACAATTAACAAACGGTGGCAAGGAAGAGAAGACAGCAAAATTTTATGCACGCCTTGAAGGAATGTAAATAAGTACCACTATTATATAAACCAGGATGGAGGGTCCAAAAAACAAAAATACCTAAAAATAGAACTGACTTATGATGAAGAAAACCCACTACTGGGTATTTATCCATAGGAAGTGAAATCAGGATTGGGAGAGACAAGAGGACACCCATGTTGGTTGGAATATTATTCACGATAACCAAGATATGGAATCAATGATGAATAAATGTATTTTAAAAGTGGCATATATACACAATGGAATGTTACTCAACCATAACAGGATCAAATCCTTTCATTTGCAGCAATGTGGATGCAGAAGGAGGAAACTATACTAAATGAAGGAAACCAGGGAAACAAAGACACATGTTCTCACTTATTTGTGGAAGCTAAAAGAGTTCACCACATGAACATGAAAGTAGACAGATCATTAGGGGCTAGGAGAGGTATGGAGAGATAGGGATAGAAAAAGATTGGAATAACAGATTCCAAAATACAGTTAAATCTGGAAATAAGTTCTAATGCTTCATACCACAGAAGGGGTAACTATAGTATACAGTAATTTGTTACACATTTCAAAATAACTAGAGAAGAAGCTGCAAGTTCCCAACATATACTAATGTTACTATTAATGTAAATAGAAAAGGTAATTACTGGATTTGATTATTATACATTACATAAATGTGTCAAATTACTACTGTTCCCCATATGAAACAAATATGTGTCCATTAAAAAGTAAAAATAAGTTGCTGGTCTTGGTGGCACACACCTGTAATCTAATATTTGTGAGTCTGAGATTCATAAAGGATAGCTTAAGCTATAGAGCAAGTTCAAGGCCCATTTGGGCTACATAGTGAATTCCTGCTTAAAAAATGTAAGAAGAAAATAAAGAAATTATACAAATTAAGAACTGGGCTTAGAGTCAGAGGTATAGAGTTTACCTAGCATGCATGTATCCCTTGGTTTATTCCCTGCACAGGGGACTGTGTATTACAAAAAAGAAAAAATTATGCAGTAGATCCTTATCATCCACAGGTGTATGGTTCTAAGAAAATCCTCAAATGATCAGGATGCGTAGAATTTTTCATGGTATGAAGGATATTCATTTTTTAAATAATAACCACCATGCAACTTTGGCCAAACACATGCCACCCCTCAACATTTGTCACATTTTTTAATTTATTCATAAATTAAGCACATTCACTGTTACCTTGTCTTTGGGCAATATTTGCATTTGGGGAGGCATATTTTCACAAAATTATGTGCAGAGACGTACTCAGCAGAATATGCTGATGATCGCAGGAGACTGACTGAGAGCTTCTCCACATCAACTGATCTGTGCAATGCATAGGCCAGAACTGAAAAGTTCATTTTTGAAATTTCCTTTAGTCCAGGGCAAAGTTGAACCAATAGAGCACCTGCCTGGAAACATTAGGCCCAGAGCTCAAAACACAGACACTGCTGCCAAAAATTTTTTTCTTAAATTTTTGACTGATCACAATTTCTAAAAATTCTTAATAATTTAAGTCAGGAGGACAGTCACACATTTGTAGCAAAAATACCAATTTGGCAAAAATGAAGTTATAGTGGGAAGCCCCAGCATCCTACTCTTGTCTAGTTAAGTCAGGGATGAGCTTATGCATGCCGTGTGCAGATGAGGTAAAGAAGCTCAAAGTAAAGCAGGTAGATGCTTCATTTTCGGCCCATGTCCCACCTGTGCCCTCCATGGTAACAGATGTTGGGGAGTTGAAGTGCAGCCTCCTTCCTCAGCTCCAGAGGGCCAAACCTACTGAAAATGGTGCTTTGTGGGATTAAACTATTCATGATTTAGCCGATAACAAAACACAAAATATCATTCTAATTATAAAACAATCAAAATTTATTTAAAATATTATACATGTAAAAGAATACTGTAACAAAACCAAGAATGAGAGGAAGGGTAGGAGTGGTAGTGAAAGCACCTAAAGTTCACTTCTTGAATGGAAGGAATCCTAACATACACAGAACTGAATGTGTTCATTGTATTCACCACAAAGCACAAAATCCTTATTATCTTAAAAAGTTCTTTCTGCAAAGTGAGGCTAATGGTTATTTTCTATGTAGTACTATTTATTATTTTTAAAACCTAGTTAACTGTTACATGTACTGCATAATAATGAAGGAAAGAAATGTATCCCAATGTTATCCCTTCCTACTAAGTAATGGAAATGTAGGACTTTCCCCATTGTTAATTAATTGGTTTTTCATCAACTTTATATGTGCATATATATTCTGCATATTTACACTTCCTTCACTGTTTTTCAACAAAGGTGCCAAGAACATGCATTGGAGAAAGGTCAATCTCTTCAATAAATGGTGGTGTGACACCTGGATATTCAGTATCCTGAGGAATGAAACTAGATCCCTACCCCTCCTCATGTACAGAAATCAATTTAAAACAGATCCTGAATCTAAATAGACACCAGAACTATGAAACTAAAGGAAGAACATGAAGAAGAAATAACTTAAGGCATTGGTTTGGCAAATGCTTTTTGGAGAAGACTCAAAAGCACAGGCAGGAAAAGCTAAAGTGGACTAATAGGATTGTGGGGAGTGTGCAAAATAAGATTTTTATGCACAGCAAAGAACCAATCAAGAGTAAAGAGACAACATACATGCAGAGAGAAAACTATACATTGTAAAAGATCTACCTGACAAGGAGGAATTGATATACAAATATAAAAAGAACCCATAGAACTCCACCAAGCACAAGACCAATCAAATGAAAAAATGGGCAGAGGACCTGAATAGATATTTCTCAATGGAAGGCACATGAATGGCCAAAGTGTATACATATATGTATATTATATATAAATACATAAACTTGTGTATATGTATGTATGTATATGCTTATATATATTCTTATATATAAATGGTAGAGAATTGCTTCACTAGGATATATCAGACTGTGGGTCCATCCCTACTCACACACACACACACACACAAACACATAGATATATGTTCAAAAATTATTTGGTGCTTTTCTATTCATATTACAACGTAACAGCTGTTTGCTATGTCATGAATAGTATGGCATTCAATCCAAGCCATACATCTTCTCTTTGGTCCCTGCCCCCAAAGCCTTAAGAAGGGCAAGGAAAGGATCCGTTCACTTTTTTCATCCCTTAACTTAAATACAGATCAATTTGACCTGTTACATTATGTCACATTTGCCTTAAGATATCCTTGTCATAAATTTCCATTTGTGTTTCCTTGATTTTAGGAGAGTTCCTGTTGTAGGGGCTTTAGTTTTGGTATTCTCAATCCTCTTTTGCATAATGGGTATACTAATTTACATTCTCACTAGTAGTGCATAAAACTTTCCTTTTCTCCATCTGCTTGTGAACATTTATTATTTTTGACTTTTTGAAAATAACCATTGTGATTGGTCCCGATAATATCTCATACTCTTGGCACAAAGAGCCAGATTCATCTACAATGTCCTGGAAACACCAGACACATCTGGCATCCTTCCTCACAGATCTGGAGCACCCTGAGCCATTTAGAGGAATTAGGGCAGGAAAGATCAAGTAAGCATGCTACGTTGAGGCCAGACTTCTTGACCTGGCAGTCTATTGAAGTCATGTATGTCACATTACAAAGAATTCAACCCAGGTGTGTCTGTGGAAATAGAAGATATGATCCCCTGACTTGAAGAAAGGAAGAGAACCTATTGTCACCATCCAGGCCTGGAGGCCATTCCTACCACCTCAAAAGTCTGTAAACTTGAACCTAGGTTCAAACGTTGAGCCTCCATCAAGGCCATCTGTACTCTTGCCCTCAATCTACCTATGGGGATCTTTTGAAGCGTACTTGTAATGACCAGGAATTTAGTGTAGTGCATGCTTTCCAATTTCCTCCCTTTGGTGCCTCTTTCCTTCCAGTGTCTGTGTTTCCCTGTGATCCATCTCAAGGCGCAGTCCTTTACTTGTGCCTCTCATGACATGGAACGTTTCATCTAATTCAGTCTGAGATACCAGAAAGGGGAGCCAATGAAAACACTGGACAGTAAGCCAGCCAAAAAGGAAATGCCTTAATAAAAGGAGAAGACTATACTTTGAATGAGATTTTCTCCAAGGTGGTAGTCTAAAAGGGAGAAGTCTGGTCCTGTCCACAAGATTTGGCCAATAGGGGTAGAAACGAAGGGGTCCATCATGGGAGAATAAATCCTGAAATTTGAATTCCAGTAGGAAAAGGAAGCAGCTGGCATGTAGTGACCCAGTAGGAACGGCGGAGGAACACGTGCATGAAAACTTTAAACAACTCACATAGAGTCTAGGAGCCAAAAGACAACATTGGGTAAGGAAGACAAACCAACCAGAACCAAAGTGTAAAAAAGCACTCAAAGTACTGAGCCAAAGGCATGTCCTCAACCCAGACAGGTGGGGTGGATCATTCTTACCTTGTGCACAAACAGATATATGTGACTGAGTCATGATGTAAGAGATCTGATATGTGAGTAAAGATGTATTCAATCTGAGATGTGAGTCAATAAAAATTAGATCCAAGATCCAAGTCAAGATGGTTTAGATTTATATTCCTAGTCACAGCACCAAAAATGTTGCCACAGCTGTCTACCGCAGTCCTTGCTTCCAATAAGAGAAGTCAGGCAAAAATGTATTAAAAATGATAGTAAAGTTCTTTAGAAAAGGAACACACTTTGAAGAGACTGAGTAGGAACCACCTAGAGGTTGATAATGAGAACAAGCAGCGTTTCATATAACGTGAGAGACAGGGATCCAGTTTCATTCCTCTGCATATATACATCCAGGTTTCCCAACAACCATTTATTGAGGAGACTGTCCTTCTCCAGTGTATTTCTTCACATCTTTATTGAAAATCAGCTGGCTGTAAATATTCAGAATATATATGTACACAGGTGATATTGATAAATATCAAAGAACAAATAGGGCAAGCCCTACATTTCCATTAATTAGAGGGAAGTGATATTTTGGTACACTTCTGTCCTTTATTTTTCTGCAGTAAATGTAAACATTTAACTAGGCTTAAGAATAAATAGTACCACATAGACAATAATAATTTAAAAATGTAAAGAAGAGTCTCACACGAAGATCACAAGTTGCCTTCTGAATTATTCCTCCCTTAGCCTCACTTTCCAGAAATCACTTTCTACTGCAGGAGTTACTTCCAGCTGCCTCCTCATCTGCCCACCCTGTAGGCCATATCTGCTTCTCTAGTATTGTACATTCCAAGGCCTCTCCTATGTTACTGCCTCATGCTCACATTGGCTGTTCTGAGTCAATTTGGAAGATGAATTGTGTCCTGGATGTTGGTAGCTGGCATTAACTGTTTCCTGTGCTGGGTCTGCCTAACTAAATGTGGACAGTGGCACTGCTTGATGGTCAAAATGCTGACTCCTGAATTTTGTAATGCAGATTGGATTTATATGCTGACAACCTAGAATGGTGGCCTCAGCAAAACAAAAAGCTTCCTTCCTTTTATCCTCTTTGGCTTACCCAATCTTGATACAGACCTGCACCCCCACTGTGTATCATGAGACTGCATTGGACACAGTTCAAAGTCAGATTTAGTTATGTATCCATAACAGGACCCTCTCAAGCTCTTCCTCCTCTCTCTCTTCTTCCAAAACAAAGGACAGGTCTCAGAGCCTTGTTGCTATGTTAAACTTGCTTGAGAGAAGTATGAATGTGTGCATGTAATTAAAAGTAAATACATTAACATTTTTAACAAAATAAATTTTTTTTTTGTTTTTGAGTTAATTGACTTAAATTCCTTCAATTTCTTTAGATCACTGAGGTGGTTAAGTATAAATGATATAGACTTAGAGTTAGCTGTCTAGTTAAGGCAATGATACCTGTGCAAAGATAGGCTCAGTGCTGGCCTTAGCAGCTTTCTTGAGGGGCAGGAGTGCCATCAGGACATGTTATTTAAATATGACTCTTATTTTACAAATAATGTGATGTAGCTGTAAATGATCCCCTCCCTCTATGACTGGGGTTGAATGTCTTGTGGCCAGGTACTAATCACGGGCATCTAAGAGGTCAGGCTTAGCCCTGTGGAGCTGATGAAGGCTCCTGGACCTCAAGTCCTCAACACCTGGTAGCATGGAAGAGGACAGGTGAGATGGGCACTAGAAATGAGCCCTTTACCTGCACCTCAGATAAGAAAGACACGTTTAGTTTACTCAGACATAGTTTGGGCCCTCCTCAATCTGCATGTGAGGATTACAACAAACACCAAGGAAGTCCAGGGAATCATCCTAGACTACTTTGAGAACCTATATTCCAATAAACTGGGAAATCTTGAAGAAATGGACAAATTTCTACATACTTATGACCATCCAAAATTGGACCAAGAGGACACTACCTGCCTGAATAGATCTATAACCAAAATGAAATTGAAGCAGCATTAAAGAGTCTCCCAAAAAAGAAAACTCTAGGACCTGATGGATTCTCTGTTGAATTCTATCAGACCTTTAAAGAAGAACTGATACCCACTCTCCTTACCTTTTCCACGAAATAGAAAGGGAAGAAACACTGCCTAACTCATTTTATGAAGCAAGCATAACACTCATCCCCAAACCAGAGAAAGACATCTCCAGAAAAGGAGAACTATAGGCCAATCTCCTTAATGAACATCGATGCAAAAATCCTCAGTAAAATAACGGCAAACCAAATACAACAACATATCAGAAAGATCATTCACCATGACCAAGTTGGCTTCATCCCAGGGATGCAGGGGTGGTTCAACATACGCAAATCAATAAATGTAATACAGCACATTAATAGAAGCAAAGATGAAAACCACTTGATCAATTAATAAACATTGTAAGCACTTAGGTAAAAGTCACACTGAACCCCCACTGTCAACTAATATATGCTAACAAAAGTATGAAAAAGATCCTTCCCAGTTTAAAATTTCCTCAGTTTCATCTTTGCTTTCACCATCCTACTATGCAACATGATAACCATAATGGATAATTTGTTCTTTCTGGTAAACAAGTTTCTTCTAGAAAATCTTAAACATGGCCTGGCATAGTTGCTCATATCTATAATCCCAGCTACATGAAAGGTGGAGATCTTGAGAATCCTGGTTCCAAGCCAGGCCAGGCAAAAGTTAGCAAGGCCCCTTCTTAACAAATAGCTGAGTAAGGTACTGCAGACCTGTCACCTCTGCTACATGGGAAGCATAAATAGGACTGCAGTCTAGCTGGCCTGGCCATAAAAGGGATCTTACTAAAAACAAAAAACAAAAAACAAAAAACCTAAACAAAAAGGGGTGGAGTGTGATTCGTGCGCTAGAGTCTCTGCCTGGCAAGCACAAAATCCTGAATTCAAACCCCAGTTACACCAAAAAAGCCTCCAAAACCAAAAAGGAACAGCCACAACAAAAACAGAACAAAAGAAAAGTAAATCTAAAAGCTAACATTTTAGGATGTGTACTTTTCTAATGTATGGTATCAAAAGAAATAAATGTTAAACAATGAATTTCAGGGCAGGGAATTTAACTGTACTACTTGTCCATTATTTGGCTCAAAGACTTACTAAAGTATTAAAAAGTTCAATTAGCCTCAAAATATAATTTTACAAGACTAGGTAGTAAGAAACCCAATGTCAAGCACAAAAGTGAATAAATGAAATATGCCTGGCAAAGATTCTTCTATTAGAGTTTTGTTAATGTAATTTTTCTCCAACCTTTTTTTCTGAAATATTCAAAGCATAGCATCAAGGTCTTTCATCATCACACCATAGTCAATCTTTCACTCCAAAGAAAAAGATAAAGGACCTTTTCCAACATAACTGTTATGACTTGATTATGTTCAAGAAAGTTGCGATTGACACATATTCAAAATTTCACTATCGAAATGTTTCTTGAAAATAACAGCCAATAATCACATTTTCTCTACAGTCCTAATAATGCTGTGAAGATTTCTTCATGTTATCTCTCTCTCTCTCTCTCTCTCTTACCTAGTAATGAGGCAACCTCAGGGTCATGCTTGCAAGGCAATCTAATGTTGGAGCTAGGATGACAGGCACACGCCACCACACTCATCTTGTCACCTTTTTGTTGGAGATGACAGTCTTGCTAACTTTAAAAAAAAATCTGTTCATTATTTTGTTTATTATTATTGTACTGGGGGATACATTGTGACATTTATCAAAGATCTTACAATATATCATAGTTGAATTCACCTGCTACATCATTCTACTTTACTCCCCTCACCTCATTATTCCTAAAGGGGTTCCAACAGGTCTCATCTTTCCATTTTCCATATTATGACTACATAAAATCTCCACCATATTCACCCTCTTACACCCTTTCCCTACCTCCTTCCCCACTCCCACTGGAGTACCTTCCTGTACTCCATTTTTGAAAAAAGGCATTTTTACATGTGGTCTTGCCAAGTTTTTGCCCGGGCTGGCCTCGAACGCTTGATCTTTTTGATTGTTCCCTTTGAATACCTGGGATTACAGGCCTGAGCCAGCAAGTACAGTCCTCCTTACTCTTCATGCAGGGAAGTGTACAGATCCAGAGCCAGGCTTTAGGACCTCGTCCTCCAGTGACTCAGAGACATAGGCTTTAATTGACATTAGGAGGTCTTTGGACTTGTGAAGGCCCTGAAATGGGCTAGGAGTTAAAATGTTATCTAGATCGCTAGCTAGGGCCAGGTGGTCTTAGCTCACATCTATCCTACAGATGTAAAACGAAAGGGATGGTTTATCACACACATAATAGGTATTCTCAGAAAAGAGAAAAATGAAACAAAATTGATAGAAAATGATTCCAAGTTTATATGGATAGAGATTCTCCTGAGAGTAGGATCTAAATCTTCTAGTTAAAATAATACATGAGATCAAAAGGGATAAGAGTGCTATGAATTTTAAGATAGATCCTAATGAAGTAAATGAACTTCAACAATGAAAAATCTTAGAACCACCCAGGTAGAAGAAACTTGTCACTGTTAAGGGAAATATATAAAAATCAGGTAGCCCTTTGCCTTCGATCCACAGTAACACTAGTTGAACAAGATAATGGAAAAATGTTCAGAAGAATGTGAACAAGTTAATCTAGATAGGATATTTTGCAAACATAAAAAAGCCATGGGAAATACCTTCCTATATAAGAGCTTAATTTTACTTTATTGAAAATTTTCTGAACTATGTACAATTCAGATTTGTTAAAAAAAAAAAAACTTAGTCATCTGAAAGAAGAATCATACTATTTATAGAAAAGTAGTTATAATTGCGATGAATAAACATCAAATATTTTATTCAGTTAAACATATTGCTAAAGAATTATTACTGTGGTACCTGTTAATTAACAAAAATTGATTCTAATGACTTCTGAAAGAAATGTAATTTTATTGTTTTATGCTAGGTTTACAGGTATGAGCCACTGGGGCCTACTTTCTATAGAGATTTAGAAGCTACATTTCTATTTCTAGATGAGTTAGCATCAAAGTGAAAGAAGAGGGAAAAGGGTTTACCTGAGATGTAGGAACTCAAAAAGTTCTTCAGCTCATAAAGGAAACTTTGCATCTATAAATGGAAATGAACAACTTAAAAAAATCAGGTTTGGGGCATGGCCAAGTGATAGGCCTCTTGCCTGGAAAGCATAAGGCTTCAAATCCCAGTACTGCCAATAAATAAATAAATAACCACGACCAAAAAAGAAACACCCACCGTGTCCCCGAAAAGCCCCAAACCAATCATGTATTACTTTCATGAAAACATTGGCAAGTTTAGACTTATTCCAGGAAAAAGTGAGAAATGATGGCATATGGGACTTTGGAACTTGAGACTGGTTCCTGTGAGGACTAGAGAAGGAATTAGTGGGATACAATCATATGACTCTCACTATGCATTTCTGATTCTGCAGCAAGTCATGTACACATGGTCACTATGCAGGTAGTTTGTAGTGTTTAAAACTTTCGGAATTCATCTGATTTCAAAACGTAAAATATTTCATTACAATTATACACAAGTATTCAAATGTTTAAAAAATACTGTAACAAGTATCCAAAAATGAGAGGTGCAAGAGCAGGGTATATGAGGTAGTGAAAGTGCCTAAAGTCCTCATCTTGAATGAAAGAACTGCAACAGAAATGTTATTGAAAGAGTTCATTGTAGTGACCAGAGAACACAAAACTCAGAAATCTTAGCAATTATTTCTAGAACATAAGGCTAAATATAGGACTAATTCAGAAGACATCTTGCATTTTTTGTGAGAATATTCTTGACATTTTAAAACTGTAGTACTATTTATTATTTTCTTAAAACCTAGTTAAAAGTTTGCATTTACTGAAGAATAATAAAGGAAAGAAGCACACAAAAATGGTATCACTTCACTCTAAGTAATTGAAATTTAGGCTTTCCCTCTTTTTTAAAATTTTTATCAATTTTACATATGTACATATGTATATATGTTTAACTGTGTATATATATTTTCTATGTATTTATAGCCAATGGCTTTTCAACAATGGTGCCAAGAACATACTTTGTAGAATGGACAGTCTCTTCAATGAATGGTACTGGGAGGCCAGGACATATGTATGCAGAGGAACAAAACTAGATGCCTACCTCTCAGGATACAGGAAAATCTACTCAAGTCATTCTTATTATCACTCTACAGATGTCTAGTATTCAGACTCTTGAAAGGTTGTTCTTTTCCTACTGAACTTTACTATCACTTAACCAACATTTTTGCCTGAATTCTTCTCTCACTGGATGCAAAGACCAGAACATTTGTCAGTGCTGACTTTCCAGGCACAATTTTGGTGCGGTGACTTGGATATCAGATCTAAAACATTGTCACTTGCATTGTGGAGGTAATACGTCTTGACTCACCTCTCAGATTTAATACATCTTGACTCACATATCAGATCTCATAGATCATGGCTCAGTCTCAGATCTAAAATGTCTTGACTCAGATCACCTACATTTATTTCTGCACAATGTAAGGACATTTGTCCTTACTTACTGGGTGAAGGACATGACTATTTGCCCTGCTCTGCAACTACTTTTCTACCAGTTATGTTCTGACTGCTTTCTCTTCCTTACCTAATGTTGTCTTTGGATGGCTGGGATCTATGTGACTTGCTTAGAAATTTCTTCCAGGTGTTCCTCTGCCATTCCTACTGGGTTACCACATGTCAATTGCTTCATTTTCCTACGGGTTTTCCCTCAGATGCAACATTCAGGTTGTATTTTCCCATACGGACCCTTTGCTCTGTTTCCCTGTTGCTCCAATCTTGAGAATGGGATAGGACTTCTCCCGTATTAGATCACCACCTCTGAAAAAAGCTTATTCCAAGTATGGTCCTCTCCCATTATTAAGTCATTTCTCTGGCCTAGTGTTCAGTCTTTCAAAGTGCTCTCCTTTGTCCTCAGACCCGATTAAAAGAAATTCCCTACACTTTAAGTGACACTTTTTAAGAGGGACTCTTCCTTGAGATGAGTCATAAGGAAAACCAGATGATGGGAGGAAAGAGACACCAATGTGAGGAAAATAGAAAGCATCCACTACATTAAATTCCTTGTTACCGGAAGGACAGTTCAAAAGTTCCACCAAAGATTTGCCTAGATCATTGGGCAGGAGGACATGCCTCCTTTGACCTAGCATCAAGGTTTGGACCTAGGCTCAAATCTTTGACGTAGGTTTAAGGATTCAGACTTTTAGGGGGTGGGGAGCAGACTTCCTGCCCGGATGATGACAAGTGGCTCTCTTCCTTTCCTCAACTTAGGAGGAATTAAGTCTTCTATTTCCACAGTTACCCCTGGGTTGCATTCTTTGTAATGTGGTGTGGCTGACATCAATAGACTTAGAGATCGAGAAGTCTGGCCTGCAGAAGTCATTTTTACTTGATCTTTTATACCATAATTCCTCAAAGTGGTCCTGCCATTGCCATCCACTATCCTCACTAAATGTCCAATCTTGGACCTGACCCTCTATGTCTGTGAGCTACATATACTTCTCTAATTCATAAGAAGCCAATGTAAGGTATGTTGTTATACTGACCACAGGTAACTAGGACAGTTCCTTTTCTTCCATGTTATACTATTATAATTAAAAGGGTCAAACACTAAAACAAACTAGCCAAGAAACGTAAAACTACAAACAATGAGATGGCAAGAGTGCTAGAAAGCAGGGGAAGCAAGCAGAACACAGACTGAGAAATAATCACAGAAAATAGAAGCGTTTGTAGGACTACAGAACTGGTCAAGAACTGGTCAATATGAGATGTTCCTTTAACATGCAAACAAGTCACCATTTCTCTAAATGATAAAGTCAAAAGGGAAACAAGTGCTCTCCTTAAGTCTCCACTCAAGAAAAAGCAAATAAAAACTCTTTTTGTCTTCTTTTTCTTTGGAGTTTTAGGGAAGGTAAATTTTATTATAGCATGAGAAAGTAGGGAAAAGTAGAAAAAAGGAGGGAGAAGTATTTTGTCCCCACAGAAGAAAACAGTTTAACAATTTTGACTTTTGTATTTCTCAACCCTCAAATCTTTGTCCTTTTTACTATAATCCCTGTGCTGCAATTCAGATTATAGCTAGTTTAATATGTGATGTCTTCTCCAATTTCCCAGGGATAAAAATAAGGAAAACGGAGGCAGGATAGATAAATGTGAAGGCAGGGAAGTTATATTATATTTAATAAATACTGAAAGCACCAGATTCACAACTAAGAACCAAGAAGTAAACTGAAAAAAAGGAGCACAAGCACACTACTCAACACACCCTCTCAGATGCTAAGTTGCAAGAATGGTGCAGTACAGAGCGGTTATCTGCATCTGTCTTCACCTTTGAGATGTTAAGAAGCTGCAAGGTTCCTAGAATGGGCAGAAACACAGAAAAATGAAAGGCAAGATTGGAAAAGAAAGTCCTAAAGCTCACCTATGTGTGTTGAGTAGACCTAGGTCACATCTCCATGTTTTAGAACCCACTTTGTCCACCCAGAACCATCGTCTAATGATTAGGGGAGTGCTAAACTTCCACTTGATGACTTGTATTTTATCAGCCAGAGCATATGGAACCCGCAATAGGACCACCATTCATGACCTTATCTCTCTCTCTCTCACACACACACACACACACACACACACACACATATAACAGGAAATACTTTTTTCTCTCTCTTTTAAAATTGCTCATATTTTTATCCTGTTATACTAAAAGAAATTTTTGCAAAAGTTTCCATTTTGGGAGACTCTCCATTTTTGTGAATACTTTGAATTTTCACATTTGTAAATATCATGGAAAATGGAACCCTACCATCCTACAACAAAATGATATATATATCCAACTGATACCTAAGACTCTGTTCTTTATCTTTTTTCTTTGTTTTTTGTCTATTATCTGACATTTATATTGTTAATTTCTTTTGTTCTGTCTTCAGATTCACTGTACATTCATTTGGCACCCCATTCCATCTGTGAAATTTAAAAAGTTTTGGTAATCGAATTGTTAAATAAAAATTCTAAGAACCCAATGTTTTGACTTAGATTCCTGCACTAGACCCTCAGCACACTAAAAATAAAAATGGAGTCGCTCAAGCTAAAGTTTCCCTCTCACCAAATGAAACTAAGTTGTTATCTGACCTGAGGAGAACTCAGGAGGGAGAGATAACAGCCAAACTTCCTACTCAGCCAGTTAAATTGGCATGGTCATGAAGTTCCCTCTTCTTTGATCCTTACAAAAATCTAATCTGAAGTAACCACAAATTAATGTTCTATTTCGATGACTCTGCCTATCTGGTCCCTGTTCACATATCAGGATAGTAATTCTGAAAAGCCAAATGTGCTCTCTGTTATAATCCACTTTTATTGGTCTTCTCTGTCTATGAGACCAGCCTCTGCTTCTGAGCACATCAGAACACTTATTCTCCTCATGGAATGAAGCTTTTCCAAATTCTGGAACTGCACATGAAGTCAATCTGAGATCTTTAAAAATGAAGTTCCTGTAATGTTTGTTTTGATGATCTATTTCAGGGCTTCCTAGCTAAAAGAGCAGTTCGGGTTTAAAATATGCAAATATTCAGTGGGAGAGGAGCCATCTACACAGAACAGATATGCATGGATATTTCCAATGTGGCACTCATAAAAACGTTTTCACTACCTTCACAAGGAATTTAGATGCGCTCATGACTGTGGCAGGGCAGGAGGTCAACGAAAGGGAAGAAGGACGACTGTCTGTTTTGAGAGAAACCAAGAGATTAGGACTCAGAGATACAAAGAAAGACCTGAAGGAATATGTGTCTCTCAGACAGGGGCTGTAGCTCAGTGGTACAGCACTTGCCTAACATGGGACAGGCCATAGGTAGAATCACACATGGCCCCCCCAGAAAAGGAATGTAAATTTCTTCAGGCAGAGTCTAAGAAATGTGTCTATCATATGCAAAATAGCTGCTTTGGGGGGAATTAGTTGTAATATTGGAGGGGGCTAGAAAGCATGAATCAGGATAGCTATATTTCCTCACTGGTTTGTTGTGTGTAAGTGGAGTTTTAATCCTCTCAGAAAGTCTTGAAGGAACCATGTACTCTCGACTTCAGAAATATTCTTCATAGGACAGAAGAGGAGAATATATCAGAACCTCCTAATCACTGCAGTTCAAAGATTGTCCCACACTGTGCTAATTCTTTATTTCCAGGTTGTACATATTTAAGTATAGCAGAACAGATTTTGAGCTGCTTAAGAACAAAAACCATGATGTATTTATAACCTTCATGATCCCTTCCCATTTTAAATTCCCTCAGTTTCATCTTCCCTTTCATCACCCAACCATGGAACATGACAGCCCATGGTGCACAGCTTATTCTTTGTGGGCAAATAATTTGTTTCTTAGAAAACCTGAAACATGACCTAAAACAGTTGTTGATGCCTATAATCCCTGCTACTTGGGAGGCAGAGATGGGGAGGATTCTGGATCAAAAACAGCCCAGACAAAAGGTAATCAAGAAGGCATCTCAACCAATAGCTGGCTGTGGAGGTAGATGCATCTCATCCCAGCCACAGGGGAAGCATAAATAGGAGGATTATGGTAAATGATTTCCTTTGCATAAAATAAGCCATTATCTCAAAAATAAACCAAAGAAAAAAGGTCTGCAAGCATGGCTCAAGTTGTAGTGTACTGGTCTAGCAAGTGCTAAGCCCTGAGTTCAACATCCAGTACCACTAGAAGAGAGAGAGAGGTTGAGAGAGTGAGAAGAGGGAGAGATGGAGGGGTGGAGGAAGGGAAGGAGGGAGGGAAGGAAGGAGGGAGGAAAGAAGGAAGGAAAAAAGGAAGGAAGGAAGAAAATCGATAATTTTAGGATGATTTCTCCTTCAAGGTACATTACCAAAAATAAACATGAACTTCAGTGGCAGGAAATTTAATTGCATTAATTGTTTATTTCATGTGACCCCAAATAATTATTATGTAAATAATAACTACATAAAAAAAGAAAGTCTTTTGAGCCTCAGTACAGAATTTTACAAGACTGGGTAGTGGGAAAGATAAGTACAAATGTGAATAAATGAGACATGTCTGGCAAGGAGCATTTTACTGAAGTTTTGTTAATAACTTTTTGTCAACCTTTTTATTTTGAAACTTTTTAAGGCCTTTCAATCATTATACCATATTCCTATTTAATCTCTAACTCCAAAGAAAAATGGAAAGGACCTTTTCTTACATAATCACTGTGCTTTGATCATACTCAAGAAATTTACCCTTGATACATTATCAAAAGTTCAATAATTAAAATAATAAAAATAACAGTTAGCAATCAAATACTCCAAACTGCCCCTATAATCCTGTCCATAAAGAATTCTTCTGTTTTCATTCTCATTATTTTTGTTTTGATTTATTGTTGCAGTACTGAGGCTAACTCAGGACCTCATGTCTCCTAGACACTCCAATGCTTTGAACCATGCACCCTTTTGTGTTTTAATTATTTTTTTAGATAGGCCCTCAGACTGCTGTCCTCCTACCTATAGTCTTTCTTCAAGCAGGGATGACTATGGCTCGCATAATGGTTGAGATGAGGGTCTTGCTTTTTTTGTTTTCCCCTAGGCTGGTCTTGGCTCTCTATCTATCAACTCAAAATCTGCCTCCTGAATAGCTGACATTACAGGCTGGAGGCACTAAGTCTAGTGCTTCTTTTCTTTTAATGTGGGCAAGTGTTCAGATCCACAGCCAGGATTTTGGGCACAACCTCAAGTAACAACGAGATCCATGATTTAATTAATTGTAAGTCTCTGGTCTTTTGAAAGTCCTAGAATGGGCTAGAACTTAACCAGTTATCTAGATCTCTAGCTTGGGCTAAATGGCCTTAGGTAACATCTGACATACAGGTGTAAAAAGAAACAGGAAGATTGAGCACAAACATAATAGGTATTCCCAAATAGAGAAAAACAAATCTAAATGGAAAGAAAGTTATTCTATAATTATATAGATGGACATTCTCCTGAAAGAAAAGATCTAAAACTTCTGGTTAAAGGCAATATATCAAATCAATAGGGATTAAGAGTTCTGACAAGATCAAGAAACATCCTGATGAATGAAAAAATCTTAGAGGAATTTAGGCAGACGACACATGTCACTTTTAAGGGGAAAAATACATACATGAAAAGGCAGGCCTTTGACTTCTAACCACAGCAACACAAAATGAACAAATCTTAATGTAATCAGGACATCTTTCACATGTAAAGAAAGGTTTGGGCCATACAGTCTTACATGTGTGGGGTTTTGTAATTTTAATAATAAAATATTTCCATGCAGTATACATAAGAAAATAATTCCTCTGTCTGAAAGGAGAATCAAGGCAAGATTATGGGATCTGACCCTTTCCCTGTTTCTTGGATATCTGACTTGCAAAGTTACGGCTCATTCTACAATGTGCTCCTGCCACTGGCATCCACCGTCCTCACCAAGGTCCAAAGACATGGGCACCCAATCTTGGACTTGAACCTCCAAATCTCTAAATACACCTCTTTATTTAAAAAGTAGCCTATGTTAGATGTTTCATTATTGTGATGATAGCTGAATAAAGACTGACCCTTCCTTCCAGGTTCGACTCAAATAAATAAAGGGAATAAAGCCAAAACAAGCAAGCAAGCAAGCAAAGGAACAATCAAAAAACCAAATCAATGAGAGGGCAAGACTACTAGGAAGCAGAGAAAGCAAACAGACCACAAAAAGAAATTTCATCGTGGAATATAGAAGAGTTTGCAGGAGGACAAAACAGAGGTAATAGCAGGTATTAGTGGGAGTTGTCCCAAGGAAACACAAGCTCAAAAATCAACAAATAAGAAACACTGGAAAGGGAAAGACAACATGCTAATTGCTGGCTTAGCCTTTGAGAGGACAGGCAGCTTCTGCTTCCTTCCTCTGGGTACTCTTGGAACTCAGTTGTCACCCTGTCTAAAACATAAGCCACATGGAAAGCTATTATAGCCAAAAGCCCTGCTTCAGTGCCAGCCACCAACCAGTAGACCTACCCGTTATGGGCAGGAGCCGGTGGAACAGCCACTGGAACAGCCATGCCCAATGGGATGCCCACGTGAAACAGCTGCAACCCACATCTCACCGAGCTAAAACGTGGCCCAGCTGAGCCCAATAAACCTATGGAATCATGGCAGGGGGTGGGAAGCAAAATGCGCATTGTGGTAAGCCACTAAGTTTTAGGATTATCACACAGCCATAAATAACCAACACAAGGGCCCAGAGGCAATGTTAGGCAATGAAAGCATCTCATTGGAATCACTGGGTCAGTGGAACCACACCGTCTGCTTTGCTTTTCTTCCTTCTCCTTCTTCCCCTTTCTTTTCCTTCCCTTATTCTGTTTTTTTTTTTTTTGGCCATTCTGGAGTTTGAACTTGGGGCTTCACTTTTGCTAGGCAGGCGCTCTACCACTTGAGCCACCCTACCAGCCCTCCTTCCCTTAAATAAAGATTTTCACCCCTGTATCTTGGATTTATTTCAGTGCTTCTTGCCTGATAGGAAGGTGTTCTACTGCTTGAAGCAACACTGTGTTATTTTGGAGATAGGTTAGTTTTTTACCCAGGTCAGCCTTAACTACAATTTTCCTATCCTATACTTCCTGCCATAACTGGGTGACAGGTTTTCACTAACACACATATCTTTATTCCCTTGAGAAGGGGCTCTTTCAGACTTATTGCACTGACTGGCCATGAACTGGGATCTTCAGAATCTCAGCCTCCCAATCAGCTAAGGTTAAAGGTGTGAGCCTCTAGTAAAAATGTGCAATAGAAATTTTGAGTCATATTCCTATTCCTAGATGTATTAGTATCAATGTTAGAAAAGACGTGAGAACAGACATTTCCTAACATGTAGGAATTCCAAAAATCCTTAACTCATAATGACAACTTTGCATGTGTAAAAGGAAAAGTACAAATTTCAAAATTTAGACCTGAGGCCTGGTTCAGGTGGTAGACCACAGGCCTGGAAAGCATAAGGCTTTGAGTTCAAACCACAGTACTACAAAAAAGAAAACTAGAAAAGCAAAATGGAAAAAATTCACACCAAATTTATATTTCATTTTTAAAAACAGAAACAGTGGCAAGTTCATTATAGGTTCCAGAAAAAGTGAGATGGGTATACCTGTGCTGCTATGGTGTTCAACACCATTTTCTATGAGGACTAAAGAGGAGTGTAGTGGCATAGAATTACATTACTCTCTCTAAGGGGTCTATATTGATTCTGGAACAAATAATGTATACATGGATACTATACTGAAAATGGTGGTTTGGGTTCTTTAAAATGTTCATGCTTCATCCAATAGCAAATACTGTAAATGCAAAAGAAAAGTTAAAAATATTGTTAATTGTGAGAGGGGATGTGAGAGGTAATGGAAGTATATAAAATCCTCATCTTGAAAGTGTTCACTGTAGTCATCAGGAAAAATAGAACAATTAAACTCTTAAGTTATTTCTGAAAAGTGAGGCTAAGGGTAGCAAATATAAATTTGGAAGGCAATTTTTATGTTTTTGTTTTGACTCTTCCTTACATTTATGAATGCTTTTCTGTGTAATCCTATTCATTGTTTTTAAAAACATACTCAAACATTTACGTTTACTGCAAATCACTATTAAAAAAATCACCTAAAATCAGAAAACATGCAAATCAAGGAAACAGTGAGACATCATTTAACCTTCATAAGAATGGTTATTATCAGAGGGATATCATACCACACTTGGCAAAGATAAGGATAAAGGGAAGAATTTTATTCAGTTAGTGGGAGTGTACATTAGTATATGTATTAAGCAAAACTGGATGGAGGATAAAAAAAAAACACTTGCAATAGAACAGCCATGTGATCAAGAAAACTGACAACTGGCTTGTATCTAAGGAAATGAAATCAGTTTTGGGGAAGGATATATGAACCCCCATGTTGACTGCAGGACTATAGACAATATGCCATATATGGAATCATTTGTGAGCAAATGGATTTTAAAAACTGGCATATATACACAGTGGAATATTATTTGCTCATGAAAGGATGAAATCCAGTCAGTTGAAGCCACTTGGATGGAGCAGGAGGACACTATATTAAACCATGGAAACCAGGGAGAGAAAGACACATGTCACACGTTCTCACTCATTTGAGGAGGCAAAAAGAATTGATCGCATAAAACTTGGGAATAGACAGGAGATCATGAGATGCTAGGAAGGACATGAGGAAGAAGGGATAGAAAAAGATTGGAATGACACATACAAAAAATAGTTCTCTACAGCTCAAAAGGGGTAACTACAGGATAGAGCATTTGTTAGACATTTCAAAATAACTAGAAGAAAAGAATTTGAAAGTTTCCCAAATATACAAATGATAGTATTAGAGGAAATGGAAATGCTAATTACTGGATTTGATCATTGTACTTTATATACACATATCAAATTATCACTGTACCCCATATAAGTTACACATGTGATCATTAATATGTAAAAATTAGTTTCTGGATGTGGTGTGGCGCATACCTATATCACAGTGTTTGTAACTCTGTGGAATGAAGACAGAGAGAGAGAGACAGAGAGGGAGACAGAGAGAGAGTTAAATAAAAAAGAAAATCTAAAATTCTAGGACGGTTTCTTTTCAAATATATAAATGTTAAACACTGAACTTCACAGGAAGGAAATAGAACTGCATTAATTGTCTGCTGCGTGTGGCCAAAAAAATTACTATTTAAACTACTAGAAAATCTTTGAGACTCAAGATAGAATTTTATAGGACTAGGTAGTAACAAAGTCAATGTTAAGCACAAACACAAATAAATGAAACATGCTTGACATGGAGACTTGTAGTAGATTTTGTTATGTCAGTTTTGTTTTTTTATTTTTTAAGTCCAGAGAATTGTTCAAAAATAGCATTAAGACCTTCCATTCAGTATTACTACTGAATCTAAAGAGAAAGGAAAAGGATCTTTTTCCACTTATCGACAAAACATTGGGTATATTCAAGAAATTTAACTTTGATATATTATGAAACATTCACTATTGAAAAGTTTAAAATAACAATCAATAATCAAATTCTTCAAATTTCTCTAATAATGCTGTTCTTCTCTTTTTTATTTTTTATTATTTGGTGGAACAGGGACAAAGTCAGGGTCCCCTGATTGCTAGGTGCTATACCGTGTGAGCCATGCACTAGCACCTTTTTATTTTAATTATTTTTCAGGTATGGCTTCAGACTACCATTATTAAATCTACAGATTCCTGTGTAGCTGAGATGACAAGGTACATATCACCAGGCCAGCTTATTGGTTAAGATGTGAGAACTCGCTAATTTTTGCCTAGGCTGACCTCAAACTTGATCCTCATGATCTTTGCCTCTGGAATAGGTGGAATTACAGGCATGAGGCACCACTCCTGGCAGTCCTGTACTCTTAGTGTGAGCAAAGGTTCAGACTCTTCTCCAGGCTTTATGGTCAGGACTTCCAGTAACAGACAAACATATGATTTAATTAAAATTGTGAGGTCATCAGTTATTGAAGGTCCTGGAATGGGCTGGAAAGTAATCAGTTATCTGGATCTTCTACTAAAGCCAAGGAGTCTTAGCTACCATCTGAGTTACAGGTGTAAAAAGAAACAGAAAGATTGAGCACACACATAGTAGGTGTTCCCAGATAGAGAAAAATAAAAGAAAATGGATAGAAAGTTATTCCATGGTTATACAGGTGAAGTCTCCTGAAAGTGATACCTAATCTTCAGGTTAAAGCAATATATTATATCAGTAGCAGTAGGAGTTCTACTCAAGATCCAAACATACCCTGACGAAGTAATTAAACATCAAACTATCAAACTGAAAAAAGTCATAGAAGCATCTATCTAGGTATACATATGTGCTTTTGTGTGTGTGTGTGTGTGTTTCTCTTCTATCCACAGCAACAGATGAGAAGAATGTAAACAAAAAATGTAAACCTCATCAGGATATCTTTCAAATGTAATAAAAGGCTTTGGCAATGTATTCTTCTAGATGTAAGAGCTTTTTAATTTTAACATTAATAAAATCTTTCTGGAAAATATAGGTGAAAGAAGAACTCTGCCATCAGAAAGGAGAATCAATATAAGACTGTGAGAACTGACCCATCCCCTCTCTCTCTACTTCCTGGCTTCAGATGTGACTGCCAAACCCACAATGTGCCCCTGCCATTGCCATCCACCAAGACCCAAAGCAATGGGCACCCAGTATTGGACATGAACCTCCAAGTCTGGAAATGAAATGCACCTCTCTATTTCATAAGTAGCCTATGTCAGGTATTTCATTATTGTGCTGAGGGCTGACTAAACACTGTTCCTTTCTTCTCTTGTTCAACAGATATAATTAAAACTAGCAAAATCCATAACACAAAACAAAAACAAAAGATCAAAAAAAACCAAATGAGATGCCAAGAGTGCTAGGCAGCAAAGGAAACAAATTAGAAAGTGATTTCTAATCATGGAATACAGAATTTACAAGACCACAAAGGAGGGTAATATCAGATGTAAGAGGAAGTTTTCTCAGGGAGGTCCAAAGTTAAAGTGAAAATAATTCTGAAACACTGGAAAGGGAAACATGGCAGGCATCTCAGTTCCAGGTGTAAACATTGAGAGGACAGGCAAATTTGCCTTCCTTCCTCAGGGAACACTTGGGACCCAGCTGTCACAATGTGAAAAACACAAATCACATGGAAAGATACTACACCAACCAGCATCCCTGCCAGGTGAGGGCAGGAACCACTGGAACAGCCCTGCCCAGTGGGAAGGCCAGATGAACACAGCTGCAATTCACATTGCAAGGAGCCTATAACTGGCCCAGCTGAGCCCAAGAAACCCACAGTCATTGAGGGTAATAAGTTGGGCATATTTTAAGGCACTAAAATAGGATTACTATACAGCCATAGATAACCTAAACAAGGGGCCCAGGAGCCCCTGGTTTGAAGGTTTCAGGGCTTGGCCTTTGCTGGGCAGATGCTCTACCTCTTGATTAATTTCTCCAGCCCTTTTACTCTGGTTGTCTGGAGGACAGGATTGAACTTCTTGCCCAAGACAGCCTGGACAGCAATTCAACTATTTTAAGCTTCCTACAGTAAATAGGATGACAACACCACACCCAGGGTTTTCCATTGAATTGGGGTCTCCTGAACTTTCTGTCCAGCTGACCTTGAACCACAATCCTCCAGGTCTCATCCTTGCTAGCACCTATTGGATTACAGTTGTGAGCCATTGGGGCCTAGTTTCCAAAGAGATTGTTAAGCTAGATTTATTTTCCTACTTGTACTACCATCAAACTGAGAGAAAAAGGGTGAAAAGACTTTTCTTGACATATAGGAATCATAAAAATTCTTCAACTCATAATGAGAACCTTGCATATACAAAAGGAAAAGAACAATCTTAAAATTTTGGGCATTGAACGTAGCTCAAGTGGTAAGACTTCCTTCCTAGAAATTATAAGGCTCTGAGTTCAACCCCAGAACTGTCAAAAAAAAAAAATAGAATAGAGAAACAACGAAACTTATTTTTCATGTTTTATTTGAAACTGTGACAGATTTAGAATGGGTACTGAAAAATGCCAGAAAGGACCCTAGGGACTTACGGGGTGAGGTAGGACCCCCTTCCTTTTGCACAGTTGGGAGATGCCTCTGGTGGAGATGTAGGAACTCGTGATGGCATTCATTTGGGCACTGGGATCCCACACGTGAGCTTGCTTGATAGGGAACACCTGAAATAGAAATGTCCGGCTTCTTGAAGTGGTTCTCTGGAATCCAGGAAGTGAGACTTCCTGTCAGCACAAGACTATCCAGCGATTCATGGGGCTGCAGGGGTTCAGAGGTTAAGGGCCCGTCCCCCCACTGCTCTCATGGCGTTCCTGGTCATCTCCCACTATTTGGTCCTTTTCCTCCACTGTCCTTTTCTTTATCTCTTTGAAGGCAGTGTCCTTTGCTCCTTGGTCCTGGTCATTTCTTGCTGGCAAAGTCAGCATGGCATTGGTCATCTGCCTTGGTGATTCTTTCTCCACCATCCCTTTTTTCATGCCATTGAGGGCACTCAGTGTGGTCGCCTTTGCGCCTGGCTCACAGGCATTTCTTGCTGGCAAAGACAGTTAGGAGCAGATCATTTGCTGTGGCACTGGAGATGGCCTTTGGTTGCTTCTGGTGGGGAGAATCCTCTTGGTTCCTGGGTTACACACCATCCAAGAGTTTGGCCTCTTTTTGGAGGCTGATCCAACATGAAGTGGGCATCTCTTGCTGGATGGTGTAGTGTCTTTGAGTTGCTACAAAGAACCGGATCAAGAAATACCCAGGGTGGTGAAAGAATGGTCTCCTGTGGGCTAGGAGAAGAGAGGTGGGGAGTATGGGTGGATGTGCTGGAGGAGCCAGACCAGGGAGGGGTGTGGGCCAGGGCCCAGGCTTACCCAAGGAATCTGTGCATATTGAGCAGTTCAGTGGGATTGTTCTCCTGGGACAGGGTCCATCGTTCTAGGAGCTTTTGGTTTCCCTGATTTGAGCAATATTCCCTGATTTGAGTGTTCCAAATCCACAAGGATGCCCCACGTGAACCTCAGGCTCACAGATTCCTAAGGAGCAAGGACCAGGTGTGTGCACCTCAGGCTGGAGCCTCAGACTCCACAGGTCCATGGTGGCCCCACTGGTGAAAAACCCCGAGAGAACATGAGGCCCAGCAGGACCAGGTCATGCACCGCTGCCCTGCTGTCCCCGCAAAGCCTGGCCCTCCCTCACACCCTCTGTGGGCTCTCTTAAGTCCCTGGATGCGTCAGCCCCTTGCCTGATTCTTGTTACTAGTATATGTTTAGTTTACCTTGTTTTGTCAAACCATGTATAATAAATCTGCAAATAAGGACGACTTACCAAGCATATAGTTGTCCCAGTATATCCCCCCTGTACAACTGTTATATACTAATAAAAAATGAAGGAGGGCTCACTACCCATGGACCCTTACCAGAGGAAACAGAATCCCAATACACATACAAGATGCATTTAAAGACAAAAGCCTCTGTAAAAAAGTTAAGATTAATAAATGAACAAAACATTTGGAGCAAATGTAACAAGAATAAAGCAGTAGTAAAATGCTTTGTTCAGGGTAAAAAAAGAAACTAGAAAAAGATGTTTGCTTAGTAATAAAGGTCCTCATATGTGATGAATACATAGATGTCATGAAATTTTATACACCACAAAACAGAACAACAATATATATGACACACATGAATTGTTAGCTACAGCAATGAGGTACAAGAAAGAAATAAAAGGGATACAAATAGGAAGTGGAGAAGTAAAATGATCCCAATTTGCAGATTATAGGAGAGTAAAAAGACCTTAAAGTCTCCATCAAAAACTCTTAGATCTAGTAAACATTTTCAGTAAAGTAGAATACAAAACCAGTAGGTTTTCTACATAGCATCAATGAACAGGCTGAGAAATGAATCAGGAAAACATTCCTTTTCATAGTAGCTTAAAAAAATTAAATACCTCAGAATAAACCTAACAAAGGAGGTGAAAGACATCTACTATATAACCTTGAAGAAAGAAACTGAAGATGACACTAGAGCGTGGCCACATCTCCCAGGTTCATGGTGTGTCAGAATTAATCTTCTGAAAATGACTTTATTGTGGAGAGCAATCTACAGATTCCATGAAATCACCTTAAAAATGCCACTGCCTATTTTCATAGAATTAGAAGAAAGGCTACAATGACACAATGCAGCCAGTCAAACACGTGCATATTAAAGTTAATAAATGAACAAAGTGAAAGGGGCCTTTCCTTAGTCTTCACGAGGGTTTTGGGGTGGGGCACACAGAGATGTTTGGCTTTGATTGAATGCATCTTTATGAATTATTATATGTGACATAGAAAACAGGTGTTACTTTTGTCATAGGAATAGAAAACATTTAAAAACTTATGAACAGATAAGTATTTGTTTGTGAGTGTGTGTGTGTGTGGTTTGATAGGAAAGAATACCAGGCCTCACACCTGCCACTCCAACTCTCCACTACCACTGAGATACAACCTCACCCTATAAATATTTGTAAATCTATATCCATAACTCACCTCATTTGCAATCACTAATAAATTATCTCATCATACAGCAAATATTTTGGGACAAAGAAAACCTCAAAAATGTCCTTAAAAAGAGAGTATGCCCTACTTTCTCTGACCGCAGTGTAATTCAATATGTAAAGAGCCAGCCACTGGTAGAACATGCCTGTAATCTTGACTAAGGTAGGAAGCATCAAGAGGAGGATCAAGGTCCCCAGGCTAGTTTGAGCATAAGAGACACTATCTCAAAATTCAAAAAGGGTTGGAGATGTGGCTCAAGACACAGAACACATGCTTAGTAAGCATGAAACCATGAGTTAAAATCCCAGTACCTTCAGAAAAGAAAATCTGATAAAGGAAGCCAGGAGAAGTTGCACACGTCTGTAATCCCCACATTTGGGAGGCTGAAGGAAAAGAATGATGTGTTTGAGGCCGGCCTGATCCACTAGTGACAATCTGTGTCAGAAAACCACAAAACAACACAAAAAAGCAGTAAAAGAGAAAAAGCAATGATAACAGCACAGGGAAAATAAACTAGGACAACTTGGAAAACTTAGAGAATGATTGCTAGAAAATAATACTAATACATGAACCATGTGATGCAAACATAAGCCTAGACAAGGGAAAAAGATCACAGCCTCCAATGCTTCATTTGAGTGAGTGAGTGTGTGTGTGTGTGTGTGTGTGTGTGTGTGTGTGTGTGTGTGTGTGTTTGTCTGTGTGTGTGTGTGTGTGTGTGTCTGTGTGTGTGTGAGAGAGACAGACAGAGAGAAAGAGGGAGACAGAGAGAGAGAGACTGGGATCTGAACTCAAGCCTCTGTGTTTGCAAAGCAGGAGCTCTACAGTTTGAGCCACGCCTCCATTCCACTGTGCTCTGTTATTTAGGAGATGGGACCTAGAGAACTATTTGCCAAGGCAGTCCAGACTTCAGCCCCCCAAGTAGCTAGGATTCCAGTTCCCTGGTAAACAAAGACCTATGCTTTTTGTTTTGGTCAAGACTGGGGTTTGAACTCAGGGCCTCACACTTGCTAGGTAGGCGATCTATCATTTGAGCCCTGATTTCATTCTTTACTAAACAAAGAATGTAAGAACACCTCAAAAAGAATACTGCAGAAACAAGTTTAAAATAATTTGAAGGCAATATTCTTTTCTCCAAAAAAGCAGATCAAAAGAGTAGCAGCAAAAGTAAGTGCGTTCCAGGGCTTATTAAATATCTAAGCTTGTGAAGGCTTTTTCACTGTATTCACAAGAAATTTGGATCTACTGCCCCCTTGGAGAGCAGGACAAGGACTTGCCTCCTGCGCCATGAGGAAAAACACTAGAGGACCCTCTGTCTCTCGAGGAGGGACAAGGGAATGGATCTGTATCTAAAATGACAGTTCTTAAGGATTAAAATGCCCAAGCATTCCTACTGTTGGAGCCACAGCCCACCAAGTACCTACATCCCATGAGGAACGTGATGCTTCTCTCAAAGTGACTGAAAGATTAAATAATTTCTTAATGGATAACAGGCCCCAATTTTCTGCCATACTTTGACTTCCCTGGTTCTCTTTCCAAATGGAGCTGAATGGTTACTGTATTGATGGAACCCCAAAGATAAAAATAATCACTCCTCACCTAACTTATAGGTATGGAATTTTATTTTCTCTCAAAGAGTTCTTGTTTTTCCAAACTTCCCAACTCTATTGTTGGACAGAGATATTTTGACTTCTTTAGGAACACATAAGTTTTAGAAAATTGGCCTGTGGCATGATACGGTTTCCTTCCTGGGTCCTCCTTGAATTATAAGTCAACTAAAAATATTGTAGATTATTGGGAAAAAATTTTGTCTAAAGTCAATGTTTATAAAAAATACTTCATAGGAAAAGCTGAAAATGATGTCAACCAATATATGAAAGGTACATAGGAATATGTTAGGTACGATTTGGGGAAAAGATAGTTGAAGGAAAAGGAAAGATTTTTTGATGAGAAAGAATTTTGTGATAAGGTTATTCCTGAAGTATCATTGCAAAATGGAATAGAGCTAGGGACAAAGTCCCAGAATGTTCAAGAAAGTAACAAGATACATGAGTATGTCTTAAGAATGTAAACGTGGAACTTATAGCAAGTTTCTATTTGTGGTTAATATGACTATAATTTAAGAGGTATCTAACATCTGTTAAGGTTAAAAATTAATGAAATCATGTAGAACTAGTGTTTAATTCTGTCTTTATTCTCCTCTTCATAATAGTTCCTAAAACATGACTAAAGGAGAGATTTCATGTTTCACCAAGATAAATGCTTGTGTATTCTCCTCATTTTAATAAGGTTTTAAATGTTTAGGAAACTGAGTCCTAATTAAGTCAAGGATCATTTAAATATCTTTATATAAAACTCATTTAAGTGATTTTGCTACATTTAACATGCTAGAAATGCGTAGGCTGTATGTTCAAATTACATTTAAATGTAGTGACCTGTAAGTGCTCGCTTTGCTACAAGGTACATTGAGCCTAATGAACACTGTACAGATGAGATGGTTCTTGTATAATAGGAAACAAGTCTATCTGAGGTCACTGGCACTGTCTCCCTAAACTTGTAAGAGCTGTGAAAGCTTTGATTTCTCTTAGTGCTATTCGCCTATTATCTCAGCTAGCCAAAGACTCCAAATTTGATTCCAAAGGGAAAAAAAAAATATGTATATACACACACACACACACACACACACACACACACACACACACACACACACATATGGAACCTGTAGCTGTGATGCTAATTTTGCTGTCTTCTGTAAATGGTAAATGTACTTCGGTTCCTCAAGTGGTTACATTTTCTCAAATAAAAAGCAGCACCACTGGATGAAATGGATTGGACACTGGTTACATAAAATGCACATATAATGCACAGTGACAAATAAGAATATTGTAACTTATTTAAGTTCAATTATCCTGAAGGCAAAATGAAATGAGGATCTATTATTGATAAGACATATTATCACTATTTATACTAAATTTATGAGTTTAAATGTATATTTAAGTGATAATAAAGAAAGCATAATGATACTAGTTAATAGTGTTGGTCATAATTATTACCTTCAAATGCTATGCGCAATGAAAATAATTACACTGATCAACTGGTAACCACTAAGAAAGCTCTGCTGAGTGTTCTAAGTCATTTTGTCATCTGCAGTTTGGATCCTTCTCTAAGGCGTTGACAACCACACTCACGCAACAGGACTCTAGCAAGGACTTATGTTTCAGCCATTTGCTTCTTTAAATGTATTTGCTTACTTGGTTATGTTTCATATTTTCCTCGTAGAACTTTGTAACTCTTGTCTGTCGACATTTTTTCAGAAATACAGCTCCTGTCTCCAAAGCATCCTGAGCAATCACCAGTAAAAACAGAAGACTTAAATTCTTAAAAGTTGCTTCTAGAGAAATGACACTCAGAGTAAAATTAATGCAGAAGATAGCTTGCATTTTTTTTCTTTTTGACACTTTCTTACATTTAAATTTTTTTCTTGGGTTACTTTTTTAAAACCTATTTAAATGTTTACATTTACTGAAAATCACTCATAAAGTCAAAATCACTGAAAAACAAGGAAATGCAAATCAAGACAGCAATTCAACATCATCCAACTTTCATATGAATGATTATTAACAGAAAGGCAAAAATAACACAGTTGGCAAGGATAAGGAGAAAAGAAAAATTTTATACACTACTAGTGGGAACATACATTAGTACTGCTATTATGCCAAACACAATGGAGGGGCCAAAACAAACAAACAAAAAACACCACCTAAAAATGGAACTGCTTTATGACGAAAAAAATCCTCTACTGGGTATTTATCCAAAGGAAATGAAATCAGAAGCTGGAAGAGACATATGGGCTCCCATGTTGATTGCAATCACTGATGAATCACTGATGAATAAATGAATTTTTAAAGTGGCATATATATACAATGGAATATTATTGAGCCATAAAAGGATGAAATCACAGAATTTGCAACATCATGGATGGAGCAAAAAACCATGATATTAAAGCCAAGAAACCAGGAGGAGAAAGACACATACCACAAGTTCTCATTTGAGGAAGCTAATCTGGAGAGTGAACTAGAGATCATTAGGGGCCAAGAAGGGTATGGGGGAGAAGGAATAGAAAAAGACTGGAATAACAGGCACCAAAAATACAATTAAATGGAGAATTGGTTCTAAGGCTCTACAGCACAAAAGGAGTTACTACAGTACACAGTGATTTGTTATGCATTTCAAAATAACTAGAGGAGAAGAATTTGAAAATTCCCAAAACATGCCGATACAATATTAGAGGAAATGGAAATGCTAAGTACAGGATTTGATCTTTATACATTATATACACAGGTATCAAATTCTTACTGTACCCCATATAAACAAACATGTCCATGAAAATGTAAAAATTAGTTACTGGGTGAGTTGGTACATGCCTGTATCCCAGTATTCCCGGCTCAGAATCATAAAGAATAGCCTAAGCTATAGAGGAAGATCAAGGCCAGTTTGGGCTACATAGCAAATTTCTTATTTAAAAAGAAACAAAAATAAGTAAAGAAACAAAGAGTAATAAAAATTAAGGACTGGACTTATAGCTTAGAGGGAAGGAGTTTACCCTGAGTTTATTCCCTGTACAGGTGACTGGGTATTAAGAAAGGGAAAAGGATACACGAGATCCTTGGCATCCCATGGGTGTATGGTTCTAAGGAAAACCCACAAATGTTCAGGATGCATAGCGTTCAGTACTGCCTTGTGAATGCTTGATTCGTTTTTCCAAATGATGATGCCCTCTACCCAACTTCCACCAAAGAAATGATGCCTTGAAATAACTGTCACATATTCTCCTAATCTACAGATTAAGAGCATTCTGCGATCTTGTTTGGGGGTACCGTTTACTTTCTGGGAGGCATATTTTCACAAAATGATGCTCAAGGAAACACTCAGCAGATCAAACAACAACAAAACACACGATCACAGAGAACAGGCTGAGAACTTTAAAGTGTCAACTGAGCTGTGTATGTGTAGGCAGGAATTGATAAGGTTTTTTTTGTTGAAATTTCCTTTGGACTTGGGGGATAACTTAAGTGGTAAGAGTGTCTGCCTGGCAAATGTGAGCTCCTGAATTCAAAACCCTAGCATTGCCAACATTTTTCTTAAATATTTTGATTGATCATACTTACTAAAAATTCTTAATGATGTAAGTAAGGAGAAAACTCTAAGTTTTATAATAAAACTCTGAACTTGACAGGAAGAAAGTTGTAATGGGAAGCCCGGCCTTGTTCTCCCATCCACGGCAGGCAAGGACAAGCTCACTCACACCCTCTAGAGCAGAATATACTAAGAGACTGCAACTTATCTAGTTGCAGGTAGAGGCTTCACAAATAGTCATGTTCTCCACACAATCCCATGCTAACAGGTGCTTGTGACTTGAAGTCCAGGCTCCTTCATCAGCTGCACAGGATCAAGAGGATCCTTACTCAGGAGCTCTTGGGGGTGAGAGCGACGGTACCCTGCCACAAGCCATTCACCCCCAGACCCGAAGGGAGGGGACTGGTTGTAGCTACATCACATTGTTTATAAAATCATAAGTACATTTACACAACCTGTCCAGAAGGCCCTCAGGCCCCTCAGGAAAGCTGCCAGAGACAACCCTGAGCCCCTTCTTCACAAGGCATAACTACCTTAACTAGACAACTAACTCCTAGTCAATACATTTATACTTAACCTTGCCAGTGACTCAAGCTTGAAGGAATTTAAAAGCCAGTTTATTTAAATACAAAAAATGAGTTTTTATTTTTTTAAAAATGTAAAAATTTCTACTGATAATTTAACTGCCTTATTCATATTTCTCCCAAAGTAACAAAAAAGGCCTTGAGTTTCTTACAGAATGAAGAAGAAGGGAGAAAGGCATAGGGAGGGCTCTGGTGGGGACACATAACTAAACTCTGATTTCCAACTGTGCCCAGTCCAGACTCCTGACACACGCAGGGGTTGCTGGCCTGTACTAAGGTCCGACAAGTTGTTAAGGATCATGGAAGGAAGGTCTTTGCTTCCTCTGGCCACAAACCTAGGTTAAAAGTCTTTAAAATTAAAACATGTTGGAAATTCAAGGGTCGGCACTGTGGCTGACAGACAGTGTCACTGTCCACTTTCAGTTTCCAATGGCAAGGGACTAGAGACAGTGAAGTCCACACTGACAACATGCGGGAAACATACAGTTCAGTTCTTTGTCCAAACCACTCAGAGAAACACACATGAGCATCAGCAGTAACACAGGAGAAGCCTGGCATGTATATTCCTAGAGGCACATGTGGCTCATGGGCCAGGCTGATGAGGAAGCACCTGGAAGCAGCAGTGGGTATCCTGCCTTCTGTGGCCAGCAGTGCTGCTGGGAGTGGCATTGGGGAGAGGCTGGCCAAAGGAGGTGAGTGCTGCTGATGTGGGCAGGGTAGAAGACTGGGGAAACAGAAGGAGGTCAGGGACCTCGTGAAGTAAGATGTAAGAGCAGCGAGACAGTGGCAGCAGAAACCCCAAGGAGGAACCACTGAGAGACTGATGTGGTGGTCACGTTGTTCATGGTGCTGGCCTCTAAGTTCATCCCTAGGCCAATCACAGGCTTTGAGACACCAGTCTTTGAGGATGTACTGGTGATGGTGAAAGTGAACAAGACATTGATGATGGAGGCGGTAGTGGCTGCAGTAGTGGCTACAGCAGTTGTCTGCCTGTAGAAGTGAGTTGACAAGTGCATGAAGCTAGGTGGCCTAATGAGGCCAAAGAGGGGCTTGTAAGTTAGGGTGGTGCTGCTGGTCATGGCAGGGAAAATGAGGCTGGAAGAGGCTGTGAATGTGGCTGCCGGTATGGACAGCGAGGGTGTGTTGCCCTCACTTGTAGTTGGGGCCATGAAAATGTGGCATGTGTTAATTATGTATCTAAACTTTGTTCAAGTGCTATACGAAAGTTGACAGGGTTACATATAAAGTGACCAGTGAGTGCTCGCTATAAGAGGAGAAGCAAATTAATAAAATCAGACGTGAAAAAGGGGAGATAACAACAAACACCAAGGAAATCCAGGGAATCATCAGAGATTACTTTGAGAAGCTATATTCCAATGAATTGGAAAATCCTGAAGAAATGGACAAATCTCTAGATACTATGACCATGCAAAAGTGAACCAAGAGGATATTAACCACCTCAACAGCCCTACAGCACGTAATGAAATTGAAGCAGCAACAGTCTCTCAGAAAAGAAAAGTCCAGAACACCATGGATTCGCTGTTGAATTCTACCAGATCTTTAAAGAACTAATACCAACACTCCTTAAACTCTTCCATAAAATAGAAAGGGAAGAAACACTGCCTAACTCATTCTATGAAGCCAATATTACTCTCATCCCAAAACTGGACAAGGACACATCCCAAAAGGAGAACTACAGGCCAATCTCCTGAACGAACACTGATGAAAAACTCCTCAATAAAATAACAGCAAACCGAATCCAACAACATATCAGAAAGATCATTCACCATGACCAAGTCGGGTTCATCCCAGGGACGTATGGATGGTTCAACATAAGCAAGTCAGTATATGTAATACAGCACATTCATAGAAGCAAAGACCAAAACCACTTGATCATCTCAACAGATGCAGAAAAAGTCTTTGGTAAGATTCAACACCACTTTATGATAAAAGCTCTAACAAATCTAGTAATACAAGGGATGTACCTCAACATTATAAAGGCTGTCTATGAAAAACCTATAGCCAACATCATACTTAATGGGGAAAAACTAAAACCATTTCCCCTAATGTCAGGAAAGAGACAAGGATGCCCACTCTCCCCACTCCTATTCAACACAGTCCTGGAGTTCCTAGCCAGAGCAATAATGCAGGAAGAAGAAAGAAAAGGAATACAGTTAGGTAAAGAAATAGTCAAAGTATCCCTATTTGCAGACAACATGATCCTACACCTCAAAGTCCCAAAAGACTCCACCCCCAAACTCCTAGAAACCATAAACGGCTTCAGCTATGTAGTAGCATACAAAATCAACTTACAAAAATCAGTAGCCTTTCTATACAACGATGATGATCAAATCGAGAAAGAATATAGAAAAACAATTCCATTTACAATAGCCTTAAAAAAATTAAATACCTACGAATAAACTTAACCAAAAATATAAATGACCTCTACAAGGAGAACTACAAACCACTGAAGAAAGAGAACGAAGAAGACTACAGCAGGTGGAGAGATCCCCCACGCTCATGGATTGGCAGAATCAACATAGTAAAAATGGCTATACTACCAAAAGCAATCTACACGTTCAACGTAATTCCCACTAAAATTCCGATGACATTCATCACAGAGATTGAAAAATCAACCCCAAAGTTCCTTTGGAAACACAAAAGACTGTGAATACCCTAAAAGAGTTCAAAGAGAATGCCAGAGCTATCACAATACCCAACTTCAAACTATACTACAGAGCCATAGCAATAAAAACAGCATGGTACTGGCACAAGAACAGATATGAAGACCAGTGGAAGAGAATAGAGGAGCCGGCTATGAATCCACACAGCTATACCCACCTTATTTTTGACAACGGCATGAAAGATACATGAAGGAGAAAAGACAGCCTCTTCAACAAGTGTTGCTGGGAAAAGTGGTTATCTGCCTGTAGAAAACGGAAACTAGATCCACGCCTATCCCCCTGAACTCGTATCAACTCCAATGGGATTAAGGACCTTAATATCAGACCCAAAACCTTGCAGTTGATACAGGAAAGACTAGGGAATACTCTGGAAGCAATAGGTATAAACAAGGAATTCCTCAGTAGAACTCAAGCAGCGCAGCAACTAAGAGAAAGGATGCCCAAAAAACACGTGAAACAATGCTCACCATCCCTGACAATAAAGGAAATGCAAATCAAAACCACACTAAGAGTCTACCTCACTCCTGTTACAACAGCTATCATCAAGAACACCACCACCAACAAATGTTGCTGAGGCTGTGGGGAAAAAGGAAGCCTCATACACTGCTGGTGGGAATGTAAGCTAGTACCAACCACTTTGGAAAACAATGTGGAGGCTTCTTAAAAAACTAAACATAGATCTGCCATATGATCCAGCAATACCACTCCTAGGGATATACCCGAAGGAATGCGATTCAGGTTATTACAAAGGCACCTGCACACCCGTGTTTATCGCAGCACTATTCACAATAGCCAAGCTACGGAAACAGCCAAGATGCCCCACTACCGATAAATGGATTAAGAAAATGTGGTATTCATACACAATGGAATTGTATCCAGCCACAAAGAAGAATGAAACTGTGTCATTTGCCAGTAAATAGCTGGAACTGGAGAACATCACGTTAAGCAAAGTTAGCCAGGCTCACAAGGCCAAAAATTGCATGTTCTCCCTCATGTGCAGATTCTACACCTAAAAACAAATGCTGTAATTCCATTGGACATGGGTCACACAATAAGGGGTGAACACACACGGGGAGAGGGGGGATAGAGAAAGGGAAGGAAACCTACAACTTGAATGTGGTTGATGTGCTCACGATAGAGCAGTGAATATAAGAATCTTAATCTGCCAGAGGCCACTATGGGAAGGGGACTAGGCAGTAGTGAAGAGGTTTGGTAGAGAAGAACCAATGTGGGTTGAAATACACATGTGAATGGAAGCGACGCTAGGAATCTCTCTATATACCTATCTTTATCTCAAACTAGCAAAAATGATAGGTCTTTCTTATTATCTCTTACGTTTTCTCTTCAACAAACTCAGAGAACAAGAGGGCGGAACAGATTGTGCCTGGAAGTGGGGAAGAGAGCGGAGGGGGGAGGTGGCCCAAACAATGTGTACATGTGAGTAAATGCAAAAATGATAAAATAAAAAAAGAAGACACACTGAGCTAAATTATCCTTGTATAGACCACATACTCTTATACAATAGGAAACTAGCCTACTTGAGTTCACTGGCACTGTCTTCTAAATTTGTCAGCAGTCTAAAAGCTTTGATTTTTGTTAGTTCTGTAAACCTGTTATCTCACCTAGGCAAGGATTCTATATTCAACTCCAAATGTAAAAGCTAAGTTAATATATATAAGTCATCTGTGTTGTTATAAAGCTAATTCTTGCAGGCTTCTGCCGATGTTATGTTCTTCAAGAATATAAGTTTTCTAACATGGAAAGCACGGTCACATGATTGAACATTGGTCACACACGAAGCACATGTGTAATAAGTAAGGCTATTGTAACTCATTTCAAGTTTAATTTGGCTTTAATTGTCTCTGCTTGCTAGGATTAGACTCCCTCAATGATATGTTACCCCACCTCTGAGGAAAAGTGACAGACAGGCTGAGTCAGGGCCAATAAAACTGTTGTCAACAGACAACAGCTACAAAGTTCTACCAGGAAAACAGGAAACATAGCAAAGAGAGCAAATCTATCTAAGGAAAGTAACGGGCGAAAAATAAGTACTTGCTAGAGTCTTTTTCCATGAGTGGCATTGTAAATGCTTTAGAGAAGAATCCAAAGTGCAGGTGACAGAATCACTTAGAACTGTCATGAGAATAATTTTCAATGTTCAGCAATTGATCAATTCAACTAAATTCACTGCATAATATACATTCATTTACAACATAATTACTTGAATGCCCTGGGCCTCATGGGCCTCATGGGTCTCCCGGGAGACCGTGATTGTTTGCTCACCAGTGGGGCCACCATGGACCAGTGGATTCTGAGGCTTGAATCCGAGGTGCGCGCACCTGGTCCTCGCTCCTTCAGAACCCACGGGCTTGAGGCTCGCGCGGGGCGTCCTTGCGCATTTGGAACAGGCAACGCATCGGAATGTTGCTAGCTCCCTGGAAACGGAAAACTCCTAGAGCGACCAACTCCGACATTGCTCCTTGAGAACGACCCCGCTGAAGCGATCCATATGCACAGATTCTTGAGTAAGCCTAGGCCCTGGCCCGTCCCGGGCCAGGACAGGCCTGGCCACCACCCACACCCCTCCCTGGACCCGCTCCTCCAGCACATCCATCCCTCCCTCCCCACCTCTCTTCTCCTAGCCCACAGGAGACAGTTCTATTGCCATCCCGGGGATTTCACGACCCGTTTCCTCGAAGCAACTCGAACATGCTACCCGATCCAGCAGGCAGTGCCCACCAAGTGGGGGACCAGCTGCCACCAAGAGCCCGTGCTGTGTGCACAGAACTTCTGGATGATGTGTGGCCCAGGGACTGAGCGGACCCACCAAAGGCCACCTCCAGTGCCACAGCAGATGGTCTGCTCCAAACAGGGCCCGCCAGTGAGATATGACTGGGAGCGAAGAGCAAACGACACCTCACTGAGTTTCCTCAAAGGCGGGAAGAAAGGGGTAGTGCAGAAACAAGTACCAGGGCAGATGACCAACTCCACACTGTCCTCTCCACCAAGAACCGTCCGGGAGCGAGAAGCAAAGGAGACATCAGTGAGTACCCTTCAAGGCAAGAAGAAGGAAGCAGTGGAAGAAGAAGTAGCAGAGCAGATGGTCAAGACCATGCCAATGTCGCCAGAAAGAAATGCCCGTGAGCCAGGTGCAAAGGACACCGCTGTCAAAGAGACAAGTACAAGGACTGTGGAGAAACAGACCCAAATATTGGGAAATGGCCAGGAAAGCAAGAGAAGGCACCACAAGAAAAGTGGGAGGGCGCCTTCTACATCTGAACCCTTCGTGGCCCATGGATTGCCAACTTGCCTTGAGCAGAAGCCAGAAGCCCTGAAGAGAAGCGTCACTCCAGAGACGTCAGATGACCCCTTGAATAAGCGAGCACGCCCCTCTTCTATGTGCTCCCTGACAAGGAAGCTCATGCGTGGTGTCCAGGGGACCAGGGGAGATGCCACCGGGAATTCTTACAGATCTACCAGAGGTGTCTCCCACCTGTGGAAGAAGACAGGTCCCACCTCAACCCCCTTACATAGATCAGCCTCCTCCTGCTGCCAGAGGGCAGAGAGGCCAACAAAAACTACAGGAGCAGAGGGGCTGGGGCGTCAGCACAGTTGTACCACTCCCCGGGTGGTGGACAAGGAGTCCCAGGGAGACGGCGTTGCCGATGCTACCGCAGGGAAGCAGGAAAAGTCTTCCACTTCACCATCCACCAGTGGCAGCTCTGCGAGCCGCAAATGTAAGTTTCAGCAGCTGCCTTCCGGGCTCAGGGACCCAGTGACCTTGCCTTCACCTCCCCTGCTTGCCTCTCCCATCGCTCCAGAAGACCCTAGCAGAGAGAAGAGAGGGAGGTTTGTCTTGGAGGAGAAGAGTGATGCCTCCTCCAACAGGGTCACCAAGGAGCATGTGGCAACAAAGTCTTGCCTCACTTTGTCCCCGCCTGAAACAGGGCCTGCTTCCTTGCCAGCCTCCCTCCCCAGCCCAGCCCCAGACCCAGGTGCTATCCCGCTGCCGGACAGCCCAAAGCCGATGCAGAATCTGCCGACCCCACCGTCCTCCCCAGGACCTGCTGGTGTGCTCTCCACTGCAGCCCCTGCACCTGCCAAGCCATCTGGCTTCACTTTGTCCCTACCTGAAGCAGGGCCTCCTTCCTTCCCAGACTTCCTCCCAAACCCTGCCCCAGAGCCAGGAGCTACCCCGCTGCTGGCCAGCCCAAAGCAGATGCAGAATATGCCAACCCCATCATCCTCCCCTGGACCTGTTGGAGTGATCACCGCTGCAGTCCCTTCACCTCGGAAGACAAGGAATCTTCTGGCCCCTCTGGATTCTAAATATCCAGGGCCCCTCCCAAATAGCTGTCCAGCATCTTCCCGGAGACTGGCACCTACACACTCCCCTATACCACAAATAGACACCTCATTCCCTGCTTCCAGCACCCATCCCACTCCGCCTCCCACCACTGGAGACAAATGTCAGTCCACACTGGGAGTCCCTAAGAAGCAGAAGAAAGGGGCCACCGTGTCAGCCCTTGTTGGAGATTTTGCAGCTCTTTCCTGTTCTGATAGTGGGCAGTCCCAGCTGCCTAAGCAAAGCAGCCGCCAGCACCCATGCCAATCCGTGAGTCCCCAAACCGTTCAGCCACACTCCAGGGGAGCCAAATCCCAGCCCACAGTGGGATTCCCTAAGAAGCAGAAAAAGGGAGCTGCTGTGTCAGCCCTTATTAGAGCTTTTGCAGCTCTTTCCTGTTCTGATAGTGGGCAGCAACAGGTGCCTAAGGAAAGCAGGCACCAAGGCCCGTGCCAATCAGTGAGCACCCATCCTGTTTCCCCACCCTCTATGGGAGCCAACTCCCAGCCCACAGTGGGAGTCCCTAAGATGCAGAAGAAAGGGGCTGCCATTTCAGCCCTTGTTAGAGCTTTTGCACCTCTTTCCTGTTCTGATAGTGGGCAGCCCCTGTTGCCTAATCAGAGCAGGCGCCAACATCCGTGGCAATCTGTGAGCACCCATCCTGTTTCCCCACCCTCCATGGGAGCCCAGTCCCAGCCCACAATGGGAGTCCCGACGCAGCAGAAGAAGGGGGCTGGTGTGTCAGCCCTTGTTGGAGATTTTGCAGCTCTTTCCTGTTCCGATAGTCTGCAGCCCCAGCTGCCTAAGCAAAGCAGGCACCAACATCTGTGCCAATCTGTCAGCGCGCATCCTGTTTCCACAACCTCCATGGGAGCCCAGTCCACAGTGGGAGTCCCTAAGGAGCAGATGAAAGGGGCTGCCGTGTCAGCCGTTGTTGATTTTGCAGCTCTCTCCTGTTCCGATAGTGGGCAGCCAGAGCTGCCTAAGCAAAGCAAGGGCCAACGCCAGTGCCAATCTCTGAGCGCTCACCCTATTTCCCCACCGTCCATGGGAGCCCAGTCCCAGTCCACAGTGGGACTCCCTAAGGAGGAGAAGAAAGGGGCTGGTGTGTCAGCCCTTGTTGGAGATTTTGCAGATCTTTCCTGTTCTGATGGTGGCCAGCCACAGCTGCCTAAGCAAAGCAGGCACCAAGGTCCGTGCCAATCTGTTAGCGACCATCCTGTTTCCCCACACTCCATAGGAGCACAGTGCCAGCCCACAGTGGGAGTCCCTAAGAAAAAGAAGAAGACGATGGCTGCTTTGTCAGCCCTTGTTGTAGATTTTGCAGATATTTCCTGTTGTGATAATGGGCAGCCCCAGCAACCGAAGCAAAGCAGTCGTCAACACCCGTGCCAATCTGGGAGCGCCCATCCTGGCTCCCCACCCTCCAGGGGAACCGAGGCTCAGCCCACAGTGGCAGTCCCTAAGAAGCAGAAGAATGGGACTGCCGTCTCATCCGTTGTTGGAGATTTTGCAGATCTTTCCTGTTCTGATAGTGGGCAGCCGCAGCTGCCTAAGCAAAGCAAGCACCAACGTCTGTGCCAATCTGTTAGCGACCATCCTGGTTCCCCACACTCCATAGGAGCACAGTGCCAGCCCACAGTGGGAGTCCCTAAGAAAAAGAAGAAAAAGAAGAAGAAGAAGAAGAAGAAGAAGGGGGCTGCGGTGTCAGCCGATGTTGGAGATTTGGCAGATATTTCCTGTTCTGATACTGGGCAGCCCCAGCAGCCTAAGCAAAGCAGGCACCAAGGCCCATGCCAATCTGTGACCACCCATTGTGGTTCCCCACCCTCCATGGGAGCCAAGGCTCAACCCACAATGGGAGTCCCTAAGAAGCAGAAGAAGAAGAAGATGACGACAGCTGCTTTGTCAGCCCTTGTTGTAGATTTTGCAGATATTTCCTGTTCTGATAATGGGCAGCCCCAGGAACCGAAGCAAAGCAGTCGTCAACGCCCGTGCCAATCTGGGAGCGCCCATCCTGGTTCCCCACCCTCCGGGGGAGTCGAGGCTCAGCCCACAGTGGCAGTCCCTAAAAAGCAGAAGAATGGGACTGCCGTCTCATCCGTTGTTGGAGATTTTGCAGATCTTTCCTGTTCTGATAGTGGGCAGCCGCAGCTGCCTAAGCAAAGCAGGCACCAACATCTTTGCCAATCTGTTAGCGACCATCCTGTTTCCCCACACTCCATAGGAGCACAGTGCCAGCCCACAGTGGGAGTCCCTAAGAAAAAGAAGAAGAAGAAGAAGAAGAAGGGGGCTGCGGTGTCAGCCGATGTTGGAGATTTGGCAGATATTTCCTGTTCTGATACTGGGCAGCCCCAGCAGCCTAAGCAAAGCAGGCACCAAGGCCCATGCCAATCTGTGACCACCCATTGTGGTTCCCCACCCTCCATGGGAGCCAAGGCTCAACCCACAATGGGAGTCCCTAAGAAGCAGAAGAAGAAGAAGACGACGACGGCTGCTTTGTCAGCCCTTGTTGAAGATTTTGCAGATATTTCCTGTTGTGATAATGAGCAGCCCCAGCAACCGAAGCAAAGCAGTCGTCAACACCCGTGCCAATCTGGGAGCGCCCATCCTGGCTCCCCACCCTCCAGGGGAGCCGAGGCTCAGCCCACAGTGGCAGTCCCTAAGAAGCAGAAGAAGGGGACTGCCGTCTCATCCGTTGTTGGAGATTTTGCAGATCTTTCCTGTTCTGATAGTGGGCAGCCGCAGCTGCCTAAGCAAAGCAGGCACCAACGTCTGTGCCAATCTGTTAGCGACCATCCTGGTTCCCCACACTCCATAGGAGCACAGTGCCAGCCCACAGTGGGAGTCCCTAAGAAAAAGAAGAAGAAGAAGAAGAAGGGGGCTGCGGTGTCAGCCGATGTTGGAGATTTGGCAGATATTTCCTGTTCTGATACTGGGCAGCCCCAGCAGCCTAAGCAAAGCAGGCACCAAGGCCCATGCCAATCTGTGACCACCCATTGTGGTTCCCCACCCTCCATGGGAGCCAAGGCTCAACCCACAATGGGAGTCCCTAAGAAGCAGAAGAAGAAGAAGACGACGGCTGCTTTGTCAGCCCTTGTTGAAGATTTTGCAGATATTTCCTGTTGTGATAATGGGCAGCCCCAGCAACCGAAGCAAAGCAGTCGTCAACGCCCGTGCCAATCTGGGAGCGCCCATCCTGGTTCCCCACCCTCCGGGGGAGTCGAGGCTCAGCCCACAGTGGCAGTCCCTAAAAAGCAGAAGAATGGGACTGCCGTCTCATCCGTTGTTGGAGATTTTGCAGATCTTTCCTGTTCTGATAGTGGGCAGCCGCAGCTGCCTAAGCAAAGCAGGCACCAACATCTTTGCCAATCTGTTAGCGACCATCCTGTTTCCCCACACTCCATAGGAGCACAGTGCCAGCCCACAGTGGGAGTCCCTAAGAAAAAGAAGAAGAAGAAGAAGAAGGGGGCTGCGGTGTCAGCCGATGTTGGAGATTTGGCAGATATTTCCTGTTCTGATACTGGGCAGCCCCAGCAGCCTAAGCAAAGCAGGCACCAAGGCCCATGCCAATCTGTGACCACCCATTGTGGTTCCCCACCCTCCATGGGAGCCAAGGCTCAACCCACAATGGGAGTCCCTAAGAAGCAGAAGAAGAAGAAGACGACGACGGCTGCTTTGTCAGCCCTTGTTGAAGATTTTGCAGATATTTCCTGTTGTGATAATGGGCAGCCCCAGCAACCGAAGCAAAGCAGTCGTCAACGCCCGTGCCAATCTGGGAGCGCCCATCCTGGTTCCCCACCCTCCGGGGGAGCCGAGGCTCAGCCCACAGTGGCAGTCCCTAAGAAGCAGAAGAATGGGACTGCCGTCTCATCCGTTGTTGGAGATTTTGCAGATCTTTCCTGTTCTGATAGTGGGCAGCTGCAGCTGCCTAAGCAAAGCAGGCACCAACGTCTGTGCCAATCTGTTAGCGACCATCCTGTTTCCCCACACTCCATAGGAGCACAGTGCCAGCCCACAGTGGGAGTCCCTAAGAAAAAGAAAAAGAAGAAGAAGAAGAAGAAGGAGAAGAAGAAAAAGAAGAAGAAGAAGGGGGCTGCGGTGTCAGCCGATGTTGGAGATTTGGCAGATATTTCCTGTTCTGATACTGGGCAGCCCCAGCAGCCTAAGCAAAGCAGGCACCAAGGCCCATGCCAATCTGTGACCACCCATTGTGGTTCCCCACCCTCCATGGGAGCCAAGGCTCAACCCACAATGGGAGTCCCTAAGAAGCAGAAGAAGAAGAAGACGACGACAGCTGCTTTGTCAGCCCTTGTTGTAGATTTTGCAGATATTTCCTGTTCTGATAATGGGCAGCCCCAGCAACCGAAGCAAAGCAGTCGTCAACACCCGTGCCAATCTGGGAGCGCCCATCCTGGCTCCCCACCCTCCAGGGGAGCCGAGGCTCAGCCCACAGTGGCAGTCCCTAAGAAGCAGAAGAAGGGGACTGCCGTCTCATCCGTTGTTGGAGATTTTGCAGATCTTTCCTGTTCTGATAGTGGGCAGCCGCAGCTGCCTAAGCAAAGCAGGCACCAACGTCTGTGCCAATCTGTTAGCGACCATCCTGGTTCCCCACACTCCATAGGAGCACAGTGCCAGCCCACAGTGGGAGTCCCTAAGAAAAAGAAGAAGAAGAAGAAGAAGGGGGCTGCGGTGTCAGCCGATGTTGGAGATTTGGCAGATATTTCCTGTTCTGATACTGGGCAGCCCCAGCAGCCTAAGCAAAGCAGGCACCAAGGCCCATGCCAATCTGTGACCACCCATTGTGGTTCCCCACCCTCCATGGGAGCCAAGGCTCAACCCACAATGGGAGTCCCTAAGAAGCAGAAGAAGAAAAAGAAGACGACGGCTGCTTTGTCAGCCCTTGTTGAAGATTTTGCAGATATTTCCTGTTGTGATAATGGGCAGCCCCAGCAACCGAAGCAAAGCAGTCGTCAACGCCCGTGCCAATCTGGGAGCACCCATCCTGGTTCCCCACCCTCCGGGGGAGCCGAGGCTCAGCCCACAGTGGCAGTCCCTAAGAAGCAGAAGAAGGGGACTGCCGTCTCATCCGTTGTTGGAGATTTTGCAGATCTTTCCTGTTCTGATAGTGGGCAGCCGCAGCTGCCTAAGCAAAGCAGGCACCAACATCTTTGCCAATCTGTTAGCGACCATCCTGTTTCCCCACACTCCATAGGAGCACAGTGCCAGCCCACAGTGGGAGTCCCTAAGAAAAAGAAGAAGAAGAAGAAGAAGAAGAAGAAGGGGGCTGCGGTGTCAGCCGATGTTGGAGATTTGGCAGATATTTCCTGTTCTGATACTGGGCAGCCCCAGCAGCCTAAGCAAAGCAGGCACCAAGGCCCATGCCAATCTGTGACCACCCATTGTGGTTCCCCACCCTCCATGGGAGCCAAGGCTCAACCCACAATGGGAGTCCCTAAGAAGCAGAAGAAGAAGAAGACGACGACGGCTGCTTTGTCAGCCCTTGTTGTAGATTTTGAAGATATTTCCTGTTCTGATAATGGGCAGCCCCAGGAACCGAAGCAAAGCAGTCGTCAACGCCCGTGCCAATCTGGGAGCGCCCATCCTGGTTCCCCACCCTCCGGGGGAGTCGAGGCTCAGCCCACAGTGGCAGTCCCTAAGAAGCAGAAGAATGGGACTGCCGTCTCATCCGTTGTTGGAGATTTTGCAGATCTTTCCTGTTCTGATAGTGGGCAGCTGCAGCTGCCTAAGCAAAGCAGGCACCAACGTCTGTGCCAATCTGTTAGCGACCATCCTGGTTCCCCACACTCCATAGGAGCACAGTGCCAGCCCACAGTGGGAGTCCCTAAGAAAAAGAAGAAGAAGAAGAAGAAGGGGGCTGCGGTGTCAGCCGATGTTGGAGATTTGGCAGATATTTCCTGTTCTGATAGTGGGCAGCTCCAGCAGCCTAAGCAAAGCAGGCACCAAGGCCCGTGCCAATCTGTGAGCACGCATCCTAGGTCCCCACCCTCCATGGGAGCCAAGGCTCAACCCACAATGGGAGTCCCTAAGAAGCAGAAGAAGAAGAAGAGGGTTGCTGTGTCAGCCCTTGTTGTAGATTTTGCAGATATTTCCTGTTCTGATAATGGACAGCCCCAGCAACTGAAGCAAAGCAGTCGCCAAGGCCCGTGCCAATCTCTGAGCGCCCATCCTGGTTCCCCACCCTCCATGGGAGCAAAGACTCAGCCCACAGTAGCAGTCCCTAAGAAGCAGCAGAAGAAGGCTGCCTTGACAGCTGTTGTTGGAGATTTTGCAGATCTTTCATGTTCTGATAGTGGGCAGCCACAGCCGCCTAAGCAAAGCAATAGCCAACGCCAGTGCCAATCTGCGAGCGCCCATCCTGTTTCCCCACCCTGTGTAGGACCCCAGTCCCAACCCACAGTGGGAATCCCTAAGGAGCAGAAGGGGGCTGCTGTGTCAGCCCCTGTTGGAGATTTTGCAGCCCTTTCCTGTTCTGATAGTGGGCAGCTCCAGCAGCCTAAGCAAAGCAGGCACCAAGGTACCTGCCAATCTCTAAGCACTCATCCTGTTTCCCCATCCTCCATGGCAGCCAAGGCCCAGCCCCTAGTGGGAGTCCCTAAGAAGCAAAGGAAGGGGCCCACCGAGTCATCCCTTGTTGGAGATTTTGCAGCTCTTCCCTTCTCTGAGAGTGAGCAGCCCCAGCCACCTAAGCAGCGCAGGCAAAAGCGCCTGTGCCAGTCTGTGAGCGCCCATCCTGTTTCCCCACCCTCCCTGGAAGCCAAATCCCAGCCCACGATGGGAGTCGTCTAGAAGCAGAAGAAGGGGGCCACCATGTCACCCCTTGTTAGAACTTTTCCAGTTCTCTCCTATGCCAGTACTGTGCAGCACCAACACCTGGGCCAATTCGTGAGGACTTAGGTGGCTATGGTTTCTAAACTTTCCTTAATCTGAGTGGCATGGCTCTTGCTTGTGTAAATTATTAGTAGATATTTATCTATTTGTTTAAGAATAAAAATTTGTTTCTGTATTTCACCTGAACTGCTTTTGAAATTCTTCAACCTTGGGTCCCTGGGTGGTTAAGCACAAATGATACTGATTAGGAGTTAGCTCTGTAGATAAGGTAGTTATGCCTGTGTGAAGAAGGGGCTCACGTCTGTCCCTGGCAGCTCTCCCGAGGGGCCTGATGGCTTTCTGAACCCATTGTGTAAAGGTAATAGTCATTTTCAAGACCCAGTGATGCTGCTGGAACCAGTCCCCTGCCTCCTTAGCAGGGCTTGAATATCATGTGGCAGGGCACTGCCCATCACCTCCAAGAGTGCCGACTAAACAACACACTTAACCCTGGGAGCTGTGAAAGGAGCCTGGACCTCAATACCTGTTCGCGTGGGAGAAGGCAGGTGGGTCAAGGACTGGAAATGAAGCCTCTCCCTGTACCTCACCTGCAAAGAGGTAACAAGGTAGAGAGGCAGTGCCTTTGCCCTGGGCGCCCCTGCCAGCATGCAGCCCAGCGTCATGAGCACCAGGGCCATTTTTCCCTTCCTGGCAGCCACTGCCTCTGGCTTCAGGGCCAGCACCCAGAACACCAGCCCGGGATCAGTATCTCCTTGTTTAGCAGCTCCACTATGTCCCCTTTCACATTTCGGGGCTTGGAAGCCTAGCCCCTTGCTGCAGGAGCATCGTCCCAGAGCAGGCAAGATGCCCGCCGCTGTTCGCAGATGCCTCCTCACCAGCCCGCACTGCAGGCTGCCTGTGCCCCCTGGGCTTGTATGTGCCAGTGCTGCTTCTGTGTTGGTGCTGATGCTCACATGGATTTCTCTTACAGGCTTAGCGGAAGAGCTGAATTGTATGTGTCCTGTGCCCTGCAAGTGGGGACAGAATTGTCTGCAGTGTCCTGGGCATGGAAACTGAATGTCAACTGTGACACTGCCTAATGGACACATTGCCTGGTCACTGAGTTCAGTTAAGTACACATGTTATGACTAGGAGTGACCTGTCTAGTTAAGGTAGTTATGCCTGCCTGAAGAAGTGTCTCAGTGCTGTCCCTGTCAGCTTCTGGACATGCCTAAATGCCTTCTATCTTTTCTTTTCTTTTCTTCCTTATTTTTTGCTGCTGGGATCGAACCCAGGGCCTCGCACATGCTAGGCAAGCGCTGTACCACCAAGCTACCTGAACGCCTTCTAGACACATTTTATAAAATTAGTTCTCATTTTAAAAGCGTGATACAGTTGTAACCAGTGCCCTCTATCTTCCACTCTCACCCCCAAGATTGCTAACAGAGGCTGACTCAGAACTTCATGGCATCAACTGAGCTGTGTAATGTGTTGGCAGGATAGTCAAGGTTGTTTGTTTTTTTTCTTCTGTCTGCCAAGCAGCAACCCCTGAGTACAAAACTGATCACTGCCACAAAATTTTTTCCTGAAATATTTTAAGTATGAATGCATGTGCATAATTCTTATAATTTTTTACAATTTTTTAAAAGTAAAAATTCACTTGTGTAGTTAAGTTAAGCTGCTTTTTAAATTTCATCAGTGACATGGGTCACCGGGGTGATTAAGTACAAGTGGTATTAACTAGGACTGAGCTGTCATGCTAAGGTTGTTATACCTGTGTGAGGAAGGGTCCCAGTGCTGACCCTGGCAGCTTTCCCATCCTGCCTGAGCACCTTGTGAACAAATCTTATAAACGTAGTTTTCATTTTAGAAACGTGATGTCGCAATGACCAGTCCCCTGCTTTCATGTCTGGCATTGAAGATCTCGTGTCAGGGCAATACCCATCTCATCTCCAAGATCGTAGACTAAGGTATCAAGCTTGGCCCTTTGGAACTGAGCAAGGAGCCTGGACTTCAAGTCCTCAATACCTGATAGCATGAGAGGGGGTAGGGCAGAAGTGGGCTAGAAATGATGCCTCTACCTGCACCATGGTTCATGGGAAACCTCTTACTTTACCCTGAGCTAGTTTACCTCAGCTGCACAAGATGTGAGAAAGGTAGTCCTTCCCTGCAGTGGAAAACAATATGAGGCTAGGCCTTCCCATTGCAACTTCTTTCTTCTAAAATACAGTATTTACTATGAATATTAGATTTTTCTCTTTACTTACATCATTAACAGTTTTAGAAACTGTGATCTATCAAATATTAAGGAAAAAGGAGTTTTTGCAGTGCCTGGTTTTGATCACAAGGCCTTGTGCTTGTCAGGTAGGTGCTCTCTCACTTGAGCTAGGCCCCAGCTCAAGAACACACAAAAACAAACTTTTAAATTCCTCCCTACGCATTACACAGCTGAGTTAATGCGGTTCAAGCTCAACATCAATATATGCAAATCAAGAAAACAAGGAGAAATCATCTAGGCCCACTTAGAATGGTTTGTGTCAAAAACAAAAAATAACAAATGTTGGTAAGGATAGAGAAAAAAGAAAATTTTATGCACTATTAGTGCCAGTGTAAGTAGTGCAGCTATCTATCAAAACAGAATGGAGAATTTAAACAAACTAAAAAGAGAACTGCCACGAGGTCAAGCATTCCCACTAACAGGTGTACACCCAAGGAAATGGATTCAGTAAGTGGGAGAGACATCTGTGGTCCCATGCTGGTTGCAGTATAATTCATAATAACCAAGATGAGCCATCACCAATGAATAAAACCAAAAAGTGGATATCAGTAGGAATATACATATACAATGAAATATTTTCAGCAGTAACTGGGAAAATGTCATTGGCAGCAATGTGGATATACCTAGAAGACACTATTTTAAATGAAGTAAGTCAGGGAGAGGAAGAAATACACCACATGTTCTCATTATTTCTGGAAGCTAAAAGAGTTGATCACATCACAGTCCTCAGTAGACCAGAGTCATTAGACGTTACAAAGGCTATGGGGGAGAAGGAGAGAAAACGATTGGAAAAACAGGTACTTAAGTACAGTTAAATGGGGGAATTAGTGCTAATGCTCTATAGCACAGAAGGGGTAACTGTGGTCCTCAACAGTTTCTTACACATTTCAAAAGAGCTAGAGTAGAATTTGAAAGTTCCCAGCAAATACAAACGAAAATACTAGAGGAAATGGGAATACTAATTAATGTATCCAATCAACAGACATTATATACATGTCTCAAATTATTATTGTGCCCCATATTAAACAAGTATGTGTCCGTTAAAAATTACTGGCTGGGCATGGTGACACATGTCTTTATCCCAGTATTATGAGTTTGAGCCATGAAGAATGTGAGTTGCAGGACATCCTACTCTAGAAAGCAAGTTCAAGGCCAGACTGGGCAACAAGTCCCTGCTGAAAGAAAAGAAAAAAAGGGAACAGTGAAAATTAAGGAGTGGGGATGTAGCTGCAAGGTTCAGACCTAACCTAGCCTGCATGTGGCTCTAAGTTTACTCCCTGCACAAGGAATGGGGAATTTAATAAAAAGGAAAAAATATACAATGGACTTTGGTAGCCAAGGGTGGATCGTTCCAAAGAAAATCTCCAATGCTCAGGATACACAGAGCTCAGTACTGTACTGTGAATCTTTCTACCCAACTTCTGCTAAAGACATGTTGTCTTTCAACAATTCTCACAGTTTTACTTTATCCATAAATTAAACACATTCACTATAGATAGCTGCACAAAATTTAGGGCAGAGAATCAGAAGAACATACAACAAAATAACACAAAAGATGATCACAGGGGAATGACAGAGATAGAACACATTACTTCAGCTGTGTGAGGTTAAAGCAGAAATTTAAATTTTTTTACACTTTAAAAATTTAAATTTTGGGGCTTCGCCATGGCACGAGTGCTAGTGTGCCTACTTTGAAGTCAGGAAAAGGCACTGACTTCAAAATCCAAGCAGTACAAAAAATATTTCCTTAAATATTTTGACACATCATATAGGTTCTAAAAATTCTTAATGATATTAGTAAGGAGAAAACAAAAATCTCATTTTCATAGTAAAATCTGAGCTTGACAAGAAAGAAGTCGAAGTGGGAAGACCCAGAATCCTGCTCCTGTCTTGTGCAGGAAGCTAAGTGCTCATGCACAGCCTGTGGTGGAGGTAAACTAGCTCAGAGGAAACTAAGAGGCTCCGGGTTATGTGAGTTGCAGGGAGGGGCTTCATGTCTACCCCATGTCCCACCTGCCCTCTCCCCTGCTCACAGGTTTTGAAGACATGAAGTCCAGGTTCCTTCCTCAGCTCAGCAGAGCCAATCCTGACCCCTTACATGCCAATTCCTGGTGCCATGCCACAAGACAACCAACCCCAGGTACAGAGAGAGGGGACTGATTACAAGGACATCACATTATTTATAAAATAAGGATTCCTTTTAACAATGTGTCCAGAAGGTGCTCAGGTGCCTCAGGAAACCTGCCGAGGACCCCACTGAGCCCTTCTTCACACAGGCATAACTACCTTAACCAGACAGCTAACTCCTAGTGTATACCATTTATACTTAACCACCCCAGTGACCTAAACTTGAAGGAATTTAAACGGCACTTTCGCCAAAATACAAAAACTAAAATTTTATTCTGCTAATAATGTAGGAATGTTCCTTTTTAATTATACAGACACATTCATACATCTCACAAACAGGACTAGCACAGCAGCAAGGTTCTGGGACCTGGCACTGGAAAAGCCTTTTTGCCCTTCTGCTCTTGCTTTGATGATAACACCAGTAGGAGTAGAAATCTCTTTGGAAACTAGGCCCTAATTTCTCACATCTGTAATGCAACAGCTGCTAAGGAGGCTGAGATCTGGAGGAGAGTGTTCAAGATCAGCTGGACAGAAATTTCAGGAGACCCTATCTCAATGGGAAAACCTGGCTGCCGTTCTATTTATGCAAGAAGCTTAAAATAGTTGAATTGCTGTCCAGGCTGGACTGGGAAAACCTAAAATGTAACTCCAAAACAACCAGAGTACAAGGCCTGGAGGAATTGTTCAAGTAAAGACCATTTGCCCAGAAAACGCCAAGCCCTGAGTTCAAACCCTTAAATCATAAAAAAAAAAAAAAAACCCAAACACAACAACAACAAAACACAAAGAAATCTTTAGGTGAACAAAAAAAGAAAAAGGAGGAAAGAGGAGAGAGAGAAGCAGATGGTATCCACTGGCCCAATGATTCCAATGAGATTCTTTCAACGTATTTATTGCTCCTGGTCCTCATTTAGGCTACTATGGCTATGTAATCATCCTCAAACTTAGTAGCTTTAAAACGCCCATTTTCTTTCATTCTGCCAATAGATCTGTGGGTTTGCTGGTCCAGTTGGTGCAGTTTTCACCTCCGTGCAATATGGCTTTCAGCTGTGTTCATCTGGCATCCCGCTGGGCTTGGTTGTTCCTTTCCACAGCAGACAGGGATGCTGGCAGCTCAGTGGGACAGTGGGCTGCAGTATTTTCCATGTGGCTTGTGAGTTTTGCAGCATGGCAGCTGGGAAGAAAGGAAGGAAGGAAAAGCTGCCAGTCCTCTTAAAGTTCATACCTGTTGTCTTTCCCTCTACAATGTTTCAGATTTTTTCAATCTGACCTTGTACTTCCCTGGGAAAACTCCCTTTTACATCTGATATCACCCCACTCTGTTATCCTGAAAACTCTCCTATATTCCATAATGACAACTCACTTTGTGTTCTGCTTACTTTGCATCTCATTGGTTTCAAGTTTTTGACCATTTGCTTGGTACCTTTTAATTTTGCTATTTTAATTATATCCATTCAGCTAAGATGATTTGTAATAAAATACTGAGCCAGGCTCTGGTGGCTCATGTCTGTAATCCTAGCTACTCAGGAGGCAGAGATCAGGAGGAGCTCCGTTTGAAGACAGCCTAGGCAAATAGTTCATGAGACCCTAGCTCAAAAAAACCCATCACAAAAAAAAAAAAAAGACTGGCTTAAGATGTAGGCACTGAGTTCAAATCCAGTATTGCAAAACAAAAAACAAGACAAAAAAAAAAAAAAGAAAAGGAAAAGAAACACCTGACATAGGCTAGTTATGAAGTAGAGAGATATAATTAATCCCCAGGCTTGGAAGTTCAAGTCCCAGGTTGGGTGCCCAGGTTGGGTGGATGGTAATTTCAGGAATGCATTGTGGAATGAACAGTCACGATTCAAGCCAGGAAGCCAAAGAGAGGGGACAGGTCAGTTCCCACAATCTTCTACTGATTCTCTTTCAGAGAACAGAGTTGTTCTTTCATGAATATTTTCCAGAAATATTTTCTTAATATTAAAAATCACAAAGCTCTCACATACATAAGAATATATTGCCCAAATCATTGTTTACATTTGAAAAATATCCTGGCTAAATTAAAATTTCTTATTCAATTTTTTCTCAACATTGTTCCATTAGCTTGTTCATTTACTGTTGCTATGGATAAAAGTGTAAGGCCTGACAAATATATAAATATACATGTGTTACATATTTCTGTAAAGTGACAGTTTCTTCTACATGAATGCTTCTAAGACATTTTTCATTTTTGCAGTTCAATTACTTCATCAGGATATGTCTCCATCTTAGGTAGAACTCATCCCCATTGATTTGATACATTGTTTTAACCTGAGGATTTAGAACTTCACTTTCAGGACACTCTCCATCTATATTACCTTGGAGTAACTTCCGGCCACTTTATATTGTTTTTTTCTGAGACACTTATTATGAGTGTGCTCAATCTTCCTCTTTCTTTTTACATCTGTAACTCAGATGGTAGCAAAGGCCACCTGGCCCTAGCTTAGAGCTCTAGATAACTGGTGACCTCCCAGCTGGTTTCAGGGCACTCAAAACACCAAAGACCTTACAATTTCAATTAAATCCTCTGTGTCTGTGTTACTGGAAGGCCTGGCCATAAAGCCTGGCTAAAGTTCTCATCCCTTGCCTCACTGAGTATAGGGGTACCTACTCTACAAAGAGAGTTCAAGAGCAGATTGGAACAACATAGCCAGTCCCTGCTTAAAGGAAAAAAAAAAAAAGGAAGAGTAAACTTAAGGACTGGGATGTAGCTCAGAGGTACTGAGCTTACCTAGCATGCATGTGGCCCTGTGTTTATTCTTTGCACAAGAGATGCAGTATATTAAAAGAAAAAATATATACAGTGAACTTTTGGTAGCCACATGTGTGTAATTTCAAGGAAAATCCGCAACTGCTCAGGACGCACAGAGTTCTGTACTAAATTGTGATGGCTTGATTTATTTTTCCAATAATGCCTATCATCCAACTTCTGCTAAAGACATGCTGTCTTTCAACAACTGTCACATTTTCAACTTATCCATAAATTAATCAGATTCACTCTTACCTTGGTTTGGGCTTTCTTTGTTTTGGGGAGGCATATTTTCACAAAATTTAGGACAAAGAAACACAAGATCACACAATAACTAAATACAATAACTGTGTGGGGAAAGGGGAATGATAGAGATTTGCTCATCAAGTGAGCTGTATAATGTTTAAGCAGAAATTTACTATTTTTGTTTTTGAAACTTCTTTTGGACTTGGGCATGGCACAAGTAGTAGAGCACCTGCCTAGCAAGCATGAGGCACCGAGTTCAAAACTCAAGCAGTATGAAAAACGTTTTCTTAAATATTGTGACAGATCACAGGTTCCAGGTTCAAGGTTTCTTCAGTCTCTTGGAAGGGTGTGTGTGTGAAGTTAGACTCCATGCCTGAATGGCAACAATGGGCTCTCTTCCTTTCTTCAAGTCAGGGGGACCATGTCTTCTTTTCCACAGACATACCTGACTTGTATTCTTTGTAATGTGACATAGCCAACTTCAACAGACTGCTGTCAAGAATTCTGTCCTCACGTTCACAACCTTCCTTGATCTTTTGTGCCCTAATTCCTCTAAATGCTCCAATGTTCCCTGAACCTGCAAGTATGGATGCCAAATGTCTCCGATGTTTACAGGCCTTTCTAGATGACCCTAGCTCTCTTTTGTCCCAAGAGAGCAATGAGATATTATCAGAACCTGTTAGAAAGCTTTTATAAAAAAAAATCAGAAAATAACAAATGTTGATGAGGATATGGAGAAAAGGAAACATTTATGCACTACTAGTGCAAATGTCAATTACTACACCTATTATGCAAAAGAGGATGAAGAATTCAAAAAAATAAAAAACCCTCATAAAAGAACTGCTCTAAAATCAAGGAAACTCAAATTGACATCTGTACTTCCATGTTTTTGCAGCACTATTAATGACAGACAAGATATAGAATCATCAATGAATTAAAGGATTTTAAAAACTAGTATATACATACACATCAATGTTGAGAGTATATACTACAGTTCATTAGAGGCTAAGAAGGATATGGGGAAGGAGGGATAAAAAAGATTAGAATAACAGGTACCTAAATACATTTAAATGTGAGAATAAGTTCTAATTCTCTGTAGCACAATAGAGGTAATTACAGTCCTCACCAATTTGTTATATATTTCAAAATAATTAGAGGAGAAGAATTTGAAAGTTCCTAACATATACAAATGATAATATTAGAGGAAATCAAAATGCTAGTCACAGGATTTGACCATTAGATATAGGCATGTATCAAATTATTACTGTACCTTATATAAAATAAACATGGGTCATTAAAGAGTAAAAATGAGTTGCTGTGCACCATTCCACATGCCTGTATCCCAGTATTTCTGAATCTGAACCATGAAGATTATTTTTTTGAGGACAGCCTAGGTTACAGAGCAAGTTCAAATCCAGACCAGGCTACATGGTGAATCCCTGTATCTAAAGGAAAGAAAAGAAAGAAGGATAGAAAGGAGGAAGGATTGAAGGAGGGAGTAAGAAAGGAAGAAAGAGAAAAATAAAGAGAGAAGGAAAGAAAGAAAATATTAAGGGCTAGTGATGTTGCTCAGAGGTACAGAAATTACCTGGCAAGCATGTGACACATGGGTGCACATGTTTTAAAGAAAGGAAAAACTATACACTGGACTTTTGGTAGCCATGGGTGTAGGGTTCCAAGGAAAACCTCCAACTGCTGAGGATGCATACAGTTCAGTGCTGTGCTAGGAATGCTTGATTCACTTTTTCCGTGATGTTCACCATCCAACATCTGCTAAAGATATACTACCTTTCATTTTCACTTTATATGTAAATCCACACGTACACTGTTACCTCGTTTCGGGCACCATTTGCTTTTGGGGAGGCATATTTTCACAAATTATGGTCAAGGAAACACTAAGAAGATCACACAACAACATAAACATAACAGGTGATCACAGGAGACTGACTAAGAGCTTCATGGCATCAAGGAGCTGTGTAATGTATAGGCAGGAAGTTTAAAGTTTTGTTTTAAAATCACTTTTGAGCTGTGGCATAAACTTTAGAGGGCCTGTCTACCAAGCAGGAGGCACTGAGTTCTAAACTCAGGCGCTGCCAAAATATTTTTTCTTAAATATTGGAACAGATCAGTCTCTAAAAATTCCTCAGAAAGGAGAAAAATTCCCACACAAAGAAGTCAAAATGTCCCTATTTGTACATGGGATGATTCTATACTTAAAGACTGTAAAGATTCCACCAAGAATTCTTAGATCTGATGAGGACTTTCAGCAAAGTAACAGGATAGAAAAACAACATGCAAAAACCAGTATCTTTTCTCTATAGTAACAATAAACAGACTGAGAAAGAAATTCAGGAAATAATTCCATTCCCAGTAGTCTACAACAATTCAATACTTTGGGATAAGTTAACAAAGGAGGTGAAGGACCTGTACAATGAAAACCTAGTACCTTGAAGGAAGAAATGAAGAAGACACTAAAACATGTAAAGACCTCCCATGTTCCTGGATTGGCAGAAATAATCTTGGGAATATGGCTATACTACTAATAGCAACCTACAAATTCAATGTAATTCCCATAAAAACAACAATGTCTTTTTTTTCACAGAATCACAAGAAAGGGTAAAATGACAAAATGTAATAGGCCAACTATATATGCACTGAAGTTAAAAAAAGAAAAAAGTAAAAGGTCCTGTCCTTATTCTTCAAAAGGATTTAGGGGCAGGGGCCAAAGAGAGGATTTTTCGCTATGATCAAATGCATCTTCACGAATACTAAATTTGATATACCAAAGAGGTTTTAAGTTTGTAATGTGAATAGAAAATACTTACAGTATTTATAAACATATATTTATTTATTGTATTTGTGAGTGTGTATTGTTAAGAAGGGAAAACAGGGCCTCATGCATACTAGTCAAGCACTCCTCTATCTCTGAGACACATCATCAACCCTCTACACATTTTCAAATCTATATTCAGAACCCTTTCTCTATAATCACTAATAAATTATTTCAACATGCTACAAATATTTTGTCACCAAGAAAACTACAAAAAAATATCCCCACAAAAAGACTATACCCTGTTTTTTAACGTATAATGTAATTAAAAATGTAAGAGCTGGGTGCCAGGCCTTTAATCCCATCACTGGCTGGAAGCATAACCAGGAGGATGGAGGTCCAGAACGGCCCAAGAAGAAAGCAAGACACTATCTCAAAAATCAAAAAGGGGTAGAGATCGTGCACGAGCCAGAAAGCACCTGAGTAGCATGCACAAAGCCATAATTCAAAGCCCACTACCACCAAAAAAGAGAAGCTAATAAAGGAAAGGCAGGGAATGGTGGCAAAGGCATGTAATCCCCCACTTGGGAGACTTATGGAGGAAGAACATGTGCTTGAGGCCAACCAGAGCTACATAATGACAACCTGTCTGAACCCTCCCACAAAACAGCACAAAAAAGTATTAAAAGACAAAAAAGCAGTAAAAACAGCAAGGGGAAAATGAAAATAAACTTCAACAACTTGAAGACTTGAATGATAATTAGTACAAACATGATGCAAAGTACAGGAGATTCCAAGAAAAAATCATGACCTCCAATACATTCATTTTGTTTTTCTTTCCTTTTTATTTATTTATTTATTCATTTAATGAGACTTGGGTTTGAGCTCAGGGATTTATACTTGCAAAGGAGTCATTCCACCCTTGCTAGGGAGGTACTTTATGCCTTGAGCCAAGTCTCCTGCCCTGCTTTCATTCTTTACTAAGCAACTATTAGAATTCTTCAACAAGGAAATTGCAAAAAGAAGTCTGCGGTAGTTTGAAAGCAATATTCTCTTCTCTAGAAACTCAGATTGAAAGAGTAGGAGCAAAAATTCTCTAAAAGGTTTGTTGAAGGTATGCAGTTATTGAGAAGGAAAGTCAAATCTGTCCCATGAAAGGGAATAAAAGTTAGTGAGGGGATTCATGGGAAATGTGGAGAAAGACACAAGAACAACTGAGAAAACCAAAAACTAGCCCCATTGGTCCTCTCTGCTAATCTGTGGCTCGTGGTAAACCTTCCTTTCTCTAGGTGTTTCCTTTGGGATTCAGAGCCTAGAGAACTCTGGCATCAACGCTTGCAGAGAAATAAGTCAACTAAAACCACCATCCTATTGATGAGAAGCCCTCAGTGCAGGTCGTTTCCATGGTACCATTAGAAATTGAGACACACAGGGCACTTAGGAATCTAATGAAAGTTGACTTCAAGCAACAGGCATTGTCATGGACAAAGACCAAATCCCCATTTGACTGGCCACCAACTGCCTAACGTCCTGACATGACTGTTTGATATGGAGGATGGAACTGCAATTAATGTGCCATTCAGTAACAAGAGGGGTCTCTTCAAAACAAACAAGCCCTTGCCACTTCCTATGCCACACTATGATGTCAAAAAACATATCATGCTGGGAAATATGATTCAATTCTGTTATATTGTGTTACAGATCGAGAGGATCATAGTTTGATGTAAGCATGCACAAAAGGTTATCAACAATGGATCTCAACAAATAAGTTGGGAGGACGGAAGGCACCTGCCATCCCAGCTATGGGGGAGGCTGTAGGTAGTAATGCGGTATAAGCTTGGCCCAAACAAATAAAGATGCAAAAAAAGAAAAAAAAAGTGGAAATAGATAGTACCTTAATATTTCAGTTGCTTTCTGTTTTATTTTTCTTTTTGTCAGTATCGGGGTTTGAACTCAAGGCCTTCCACTTGATTCACAGGTGCTGTATCACTTAAGCCATGCCTAGATTTCTGAATAACTTTTTCCTAGTCTGACATAAAACCTTGATCCTTATATCTCTGCCTCCAGAGGCAGGTGGAATTACTGGCATGAGCCAGCACCCCTGACACTCCTATACTCTTGGTGCAGGCAAGGGAACAGAACTTTAGGCAGGCTTTATGGCCAGGCCTTCCCGGAACACAGACACAGAGGATTTAACTGAAAATGGGAGGTCATTGGTATTTTGAATGTCCTGGAAACAGGTGAGAAGTAACTAGTTAGCTAGATGTTTGAACTAGGGCCAAGTGGCCTTAGTTACCATCTGGGTTGTAGATGTGAAACTACAAGAACCAAAAAAAAAAAAACCAACCAAAACCCAGTAAATTTATATTTTATTTTCCTAATGAAAAATAGCTTAAGGTCCAGGAAAAAGCAAGAAAGAATGATCTGTGCAATTATGGAGCTTGAAAGTAGTTCCTGTAATGACTGGAAAGCGACTTAATGACATAGAATTACATTACTCCCTCTACGGGAGCTAATAGTGTATGCATGGTTAGGCATTTAAAGCTTTCGGAGTTTAGCTGGTAGCAAAACACAAAACATTTCATTAAAACTATAGAATGGTATGCATATGTGTAAAATTTTTTTTATTCTTTTATTCACATGTTCATACATTTTTTGGGTCATTTCTCCCCCCTGCCCCCCTCCCCCACCCTCTTCCCCCTTCCCCCATCAGTTCCAGGCAGGTCCTGTTCTGCCTTTATCACTAGTTTTGTTGAAGAAAAGAGACAAGCCTAATAAGGAAGACAAAGCATTTTTGCTAGTTGAGTTGAGGATAGCTATACAGAAATATTCCTAGCATTGCCTTCATGTACACGTGTTATGACCCATGTTGATTCATCTCTAACTGATCTTTACCCTGGTTACTGATTTCCTTCTCATGATAACCTCTGTTGCTTTAAGGTTTCTATATTAGTGTAAAATATTTTAAATGCACAAGAATAACATTAAGAATGAGAGAGAAGGGGAATTCTAAGATGGCGGCTAGAGGGAGGAAGCAGAAAGTAAAATCTTGGAGAGACACTGGAGATTCACCTTACAGGAAAAACCACCAAGAAGAGGCAAAACTTTGACTTCTCCACACCTCCAGCCTGTGCAGAGCATCTCCACTTCACGTTAAAGGGAGAAAACAGCAGGGCTCCCGTGCCGCCACCAAACGCCAGCACCCAGATGGCTTGGGAAGACGCAGACCACCACAAGGTGAGCTAAGCGGTATGTGGTACCCCCATAGACAACCCTGGGCCAGATCAGCATAGCCCCTGGACAGACTGACCCCCAGGGTCAGTCTTCCACCCAGGGAAAAAAGAAAAACTGAATAATAAGCAATAACAAAAAAAAAGACACAAATAACAAAAAAAAAAGAAAAACTGAATAATAAGCAATAACAAAAAAAAAAAGACACATAGCAAAGAGGGTGGGGCACCCTGAGTGCCGAAGAAGGGGGGAGGGGAATCCCTCCCGGAACTGTAAATAAAAAAGCTGGCCAGAGAAGGCAGGAGCGGGGGCACATGCCCAGCAATCAGAAGTGGGAAATATTGTAAAAGTGGTGGTGGGAGGCAAACTCCACAGGAGAGAGGAGAAGTGCCACTTCCCACATGAGCTGTAAACAAACAAGCCAGGCCAGAGAAGGCAGGAGCAGTGGCACACTCCCAGCAATCAGGAGCGGGAAAGCTTGTAAAAGTGGCGGTGGGAGGAAAACTCCACAGGAGAGGGGAAAAGGCCCACTTCCCACGTGAACTGTAAATAAAAAAACTGGCCTGAGAAAGCAGGTACAGTGTCACCCCCCAGCAGTGTGCTTGGAAAGGGGAAAGCTTGTAGCAGCGGCTCATGCACAGGGGAACTCTGAGTAAACAAAGCCTGCAGGGCCAGGTGAGTGTTAAGCTCATTGCTGAGATCTGCATAAATAAAGCCTCAAGCAACAGCAGGGTGACACCAGTGGGCAGGCAAGCCACAGCCACAGATAGCCATTCACAGAACTGTCTGCAGACTCTTTTTTTTCCTCTCTCCCTACCTTTGATGAGACAACAACTGAACTACACCTGCATGCTGAATAACTTACTGAAATTGTATTGCATTTGAACTTGGGACACTTTATGGGGTTTTTTGTTTTGTTTTGTTTTGTGCGGTTTTGTTTTATTTTGGTTTTCCCAGTCTGTTTCCCCTTTGATGAGACAACCACAGAACTATATCTGAGGCACCATCTCCAGGACTGGAGGCTGAGGACTGTTTCCCTTTTGATGAGACAACCACAGAACTACGTCTGAGGCACCATCTCCAGGATTGGAGGCTGAAGAACGAACACCAAATTATTAAGACTGAAACTTTATTGTTTTGAACTTGGAGATTTATATATATGTATATATATATACGTTTGTTTCATTCATTTATTTTTATTTTTATTTATTTAATTTTATATTATTTGTCATTTTTTAGTTTTTATTTTATTTATTTTATTTTTTATTTTCAATCCTCTCTCTGTCTCTCTAATGCCTTTTTAGCTTACAGTTGATTAGTACACTGTCTCTCCCTGTTTATATCTTCAAACTTTTTTGTTTCTTTTTGTTTTTTTCCACTTTTTTCCCCCCTTTCCTTTAACTTCTTTGCTTTCCATCCCCTCTCACCCTTCCATTCTAAATATCACCAGTGCTATTATTACAAGCTAGAAAATATTTAATTGCACACAGTACAGGGACAATAAGAACACCAAGGGCAATGACAGAAAGACAGAAAAAACAGAGAAACCAGTTTCCCCACAGCAAAAAATTAGTACAGGAACCAGAGGGAAATGAAGAAAATAGATACTCAGATCCAGACTCCAACAAAATGAAGATAAACTATTCCAAAGAACCCAATGAAGCCCACAAGAATAATCTGAAAGAAGAAATACTACAGGTATTCAATGAGAATTTTATAGAGATGATACTGGATATGGTCAATCAAAATGTATGGGAGACACTCAAGAAGTTCCATGACAAGAAAAATAGACAAATTGAAAAAGCAAAAGAAGAAATAAAGGAACCGTAGAAGCACTGTATAAACACCAAAGTGAAACAAAGAACACAATTAATAAAAAGACAAATGAACTCAGGATGAAAATAGACAACATTAAAGAGGAAACGACCCAGGATAAGGAAAACCTCAGAAAAAGAACGAAACAAAATTGCAAAGCAAAACAGAAGACCAATCCAGCAGAATAGAACAAACAGAAGACAGAATCTCAGAACTAGAAGATGAAATGGTAATTAAAGGAAAACCGAAGAACTATTAGTTAAACAACTCAACACCTGTGAAAACAAAATGCAAGAACTCACCGACTCCATCAAAAGACCAAACCTGAGAATCATGCGCATTGAAGAAGGAGAAGACCTGTAAGCAAAGGGACATTCCATACTAATAAAAGGAGAAATAGACCAAAAGAAAGTAACAATTATTAACCTATATGTACCCAATGTCAATGCAACCAATTTCATCAAACATACCCTGAAGGACCTACAAGCATATATTAACTACCATGCATTCTATCTGATCACAATGCAATAAAACTAGAACTCAACAACAAAAATAAAGACAAAAAACATGCAAACAGCTGGAAACTAAATAACTCATTACTTAATGAACAATGGGTCATTGATGAAATAAAAGAGGAAATTAAAAAGTTCCTGGAGGTCAATGTAAATGAAAACAAAACGTACTGGAACCTATGGGACACAACAAAGGCTGTCCTGAGAGGAAAGTTTATAGCCATGAGTGCATATATTAAAAAGATTGAAAGATCCCAAATCAATTACCTAACAATACATCTCAAGCTCCTAGAAAAACAAGAACAAGCAAATCCCCCAAAAATAGAAGGAAAGAAATAATAAAAATAAGAGCTGAAATCAACAAAATAGAAACCAAAAAAACCATAGAAAGAATTAATGAAACAAAAAGTTGCTTCTTTGAAAAAATGAACAAGATCGACAGACCCCTCACAAACCTCACTAAAATGAGGAGAGAAAAAACCCAAATGAGTCGAATCAGGAATCCAAAAGGGGAAATAACAACAAACACCATCAAAGTTCAGGAAATCATCAAAGACTACTTTGAGAAATTATATTTAAATAAATTTGAAAATCTTAAAGAAATGGACAGATTTCTAATACATATGATCATCCAAAACTTAATGAAGAGGATATTAATCACCTGAATAGATCTATAACACAAAATGAAATTGAAGCAGCAATCAAGAGTCTCCCCAAAAAGAAAAGTCCAGGACCCAATGGATTATCTACAGAATTCTATTAGACCTTTAAAGAACTGATTCCAACCCTCCTTAAACTGTTCCACAAAATAGAAAGGGAAGGAAAACTGCCTAACACATTTTATGAAGCCAGTATTACACTTATCCCAAAACCAGGCAAAGACACCTCCAAAAAGGAGAACTATAGGCCAATCTCCTCAATGAACACTGATGCAAAAATCCTCAACAAAATAATGGCAAACCGAATTCAACAACACATCAAAAAAGATTATTCACCACTATCAAGTAGGTTTCATCCCAGGAATGCAGGGGTGGTTCAATCTACAAAAATCAATAAAAGTAATAAACCACATTAACAGAAGCAAAGACAAAAACCACTTGATCATCTCAATAGATGCAGAAAAAGCCTTTGATAAGATCCTACACCATTTCATGATAAAAGCTCTAAGAAAAGTAGAAATAGAAGGAAAGTACCTCAACATTATAAAAGCTATATATGACAAACCTACAGCCAGCACTATACTTAACGGTGAAAAACTGAAACCATTCCCTCAAAAATCAGGAACTAGAAAAGGATGCCCACTATCTCCACTCCTATTCAACATAGTACTGGAATTCCTAGCCAGAGCAATGAGGCAAGAAGAAGGAATAAAAGGAATACAAATAGGTAAAGAAACTGTCAAAATATCCCTACTTGCAGATGACATGATCCTATACCTTAAAGACCCAAAAAACTCTACTCAGAAGCTTCTAGACATCATCAACAGCTACAGCAAGGTAGCAGGATATAAAATCAACATAGAAAAATCATTAGCATTTCCATACACTAACAATGAGCAAACTGAAAAAGAATGTATGAAAACAATTCCATTTACAATAGCCTCAAAAAAAAATCAAATACCTAGGTATAAACCTAACAAAAGATGTGAAAGACCTCTATAAGGAAAACTATAAACTTCTGAAGAAAGAGATTGAGGAAGACTATAGAAAGTGGAGAGATCTCCCATGCTCATGGATTGGTAGAATCAACATAGTTTAAAAATGTCTATACTCCCAAAAGTAATCTACATCTTTACTGCAATTCCCATCAAAATTCCAATGACATTCATTAAAGACATTGAAAAATCTACCGTTAAATTTATATGGAAACACAAGAGGCCACAAAAAGCCCAGGCAATACTCAGTCAAAAGAACAATGCTAGAGGTATTACGATACCCGACTTCAAACTATATTACAAAGCAATAACAATAAAAACAGCATGGTACTGGCACAAAAACAGACACAAAGACCAGTGGAACAGAATAGAGGACCCAGATACGAAGCCACACAACTATAACCAACTTGTCTATGACAAAGGTGCTAAAAATATACAATGGAGAAAAGACAACCTCTTCAACAAAAACTGCTGGGAAAACTGGTTAGCACTGTGCAAAAAACTGAAACTAGATCCATGTATATCACCCTATACCAATATTAACTCAAAATGGATTGAGGAATTTTTTTTTATTCATATGTGCATACAAGGCTTGGGTCATTTCTAATCCCACCCCCACCCTGGATCAAGGATCTTAATATCAGACCACAAACCCTAAAGTTGATACAGGAAAGAGTAGGAAATACTCTGGAATTAACAGATATAGGTAAGAACTTTCTCAATGGATCTAAGAGATCGCATAGATAAACGGGACTTCATAAAACTAAAAAGCTTCTACTCAACAAAAGAAATGGTCTCTAAACTGAAGAGAACTCCCACAGAGTGGGAGAAAATATTTGCCAGCTACACATCACACAAAGGACTGATAACCAGAATATATAGAGAACTTAAAAAACTAAATTCTCCCAAAACTAATGAACCAATAAAAAATGGGCAAATGAACTAAACGGAACTTTCTCAAAAGAAGAAATTCAAGCTTTTGCTCAACAAAAGAAATAGTTTCCAAATGAAGAGAACACCCACAGAGTGGGAGAAAATATTTGCCAGCTACACATCAGATGAAGGACTGATAAACAGAATATATAGGGAACTTTAAAAACTAAATTGTCCCAAAACTAATGAACCAATAAAGAAATGGGCAAGTGAACTAAACAGAACTTTTTCAAAAGAAGAAAATCAAATGGCCAAAAAACACATGAAAAAATGCTCACCATCTCTAGCAATAAAGGAAATGCAAATTAAAACCACACTAAGATTCCACCTCACCTTTGTTAGAATAGCCATCATCAGCAACACCACCAACACAGGTGTTGGCGAGGATGTGGGGGAAAAGGAACCCTCTTACACTGTTGGTGGGAATGTAAACTAGTACAACCACTCTGGAAAAAAATTTGGAGGCTACTTTAAAAGCTAAACATTGATCTACCATATGATCCAGCAATACCACTCTTGGGGATATACCCAAAAGACTGTGACACAGGTTACTCCAGAGACACCTGCACACCCATGTTTATTGCAGCACTATTCACAATAGCTAAGTTATGGAAACAGCCAAGATGCCCCAATACTGATGAATGGATCAAGAAAGTGTGGTATCTATACACAATGGAATTTTATGCAGCCATGAAGGAGAACAAAATGTTATCATTCGCTGGTAAATGGATGGAATTGGAGAACATCATTCTGAGTGAGGTTAGCCTGGCACAAAAGACCAAAAATCGTATGTTCTCTCTCATATGTGGACATTAGATCAAGGGCAAACACAACAAGGGGATTGGACTATGAGCACAAGATAAAAGTGAGAGCACACAAGGGAGATATGAGGATAGGTAAGACACCTGAAATATTAGATAGCATTTGTTGCCTTCAATGCAGAGAAACTAAAGCAGATACCTTAAATGCAACTGAGGCCAATAGGAGAAGGGGACCAGGAACTAGGGAAAAGGTTAGATCAAGAAGAATTAACCGAGAAGGTAACACACGTGCACAGGAAATTAATGTGAGTCAACTCCCTGTATAGGTATCCTTATCTCAACGTGCACAGGAAATTAATGTGAGTCAACTCCCTGTATAGGTATCCTTATCTCAACTAGCAAAAACCCTTGTTCCTTCATATTATTGCTTATATTCTCTCTTCAACAAAATTAGAGATAATGGCAAAATAGTTTCTGCCAGGTACTGAGGGATGAGGGGAAAGGGAGGGGGTGGGGAGAGGGGGTAGAAATGACCCAAGCATTGTATGCACATATGAATTTAAAAAAAAGAATGAGAGAGAAGGGGATGGGAGAAGTAGTAAAACTATATAAGGGACTCATCTTAAATGGTAGGAATTGTGACATAGAAATGTCATTCAAAGAGTTCATTGTAGTCACTAGAAGAAACAAAACCCAGAAATCTTAATCAAGTCAGCCTCAGTGAGGAAGACAAATGCCCCATGTTCTCACTTATTTGTGGAAGCTAACAGTGTAGAGGACATTCTAGTAGAGAGTTGATAAGAGACCATTAGAGGCTAGGAGGTGGATGGGGGAGAAGGGATAGGAACTCTGGAATAACAGGTACAAAAATAGTTATATTGGGGAAATTATTCTAATGTTGCATGGCACATTAAAAGTAACTACATTCTACAGCAATTTGTTATACATTTCAAAATAACTGAAGGAGAAGAATTTCAAAACTCCTAAGACACACATATTAGAGTAAATATTAGAGTAAGTGGAAACACTTAATTACTGGCCCAGAAGGCTGGAATCAGTAAAATCTGTACCATAAACATGGAGAAATCCTACAATTCTCTTCTTCCTCCAAACACCTCAGGGCAACACAAGTGAGCATCAGGCAGTAAAACAGGAGAAGCCTGGAACCTACCATCCCAGAGAGGAAGATGTGGCCCACACGGTGGGCAGATGAGGAGGGAGCTGGAAGCGGCACTGGCCATCCTGTCTTCCTGGGAGTTCCCCTCTTGCAGTGAGGGTCTCACTCCTTAACAGTCTTGAGTTGCGCTGAACTCTTAAGGGCAGAACTGGCAGACTGTGCTACTGATGAAAACTAAGACAGGCCAGAAGAGGTCAAGCACAATAGGGTTTCTGAGGCAAAGCAAGATTGAACACTCTTTCAAAACAGTGGGACCAGTGAGGGACACAGCAGCAAGAAATGGGAAAACAGAGTCTCTGGAAAAGCCAGAAGAAGATTAATACCTTATTTATTTATTTCCTTTTGCAGTACTGGGGTTTGAACTCAGGACCCACACTTTGAGCCACTCCAACAGCCCTTTTTTGTGTTGGAGTTTTTGAGATAGGGTCTCATGAAATATTTGCCCAGGCTACCTTTGAATTGCAATCCTCCTGATCTCTGCCTCCTGAGTAATTAGGATTATAGGCGGAAGCCACTGCCACCCAGCAGATTACTACTTTTTATACCCAAGTCAAGCAGGTAAAACGTCACGAGGGACAATCCATTTCCCCCACCCTATGAAATGCGCACCAGAAATTCAAAGAATTTACCAATTCTTCAGAAAAGACTGCTCAGGAAAATGGAGAGGAGGGCACCTGAACATGTCCCATATTATCTAAGAATGACGGGAGCATGTGGATACGGTGTCCAAATGTTTCTTTAGTTCTCCACCCTCAGCAAGGGAAGTACAGTTACTGCACTCCTGCCATGCCACTCCCTATTCTTCCCTGAGGTGCCAGCTTCCTCCAGAAATGACATCTCCCAGGATTCCACTATTGCCTTGACCACTGAAGACAGAAATCTGGGCTGGGTTTGCTTTATGGAACTCAAAGAGTCTGAGGCTCTTCCTAGCAAGTGCTGAGGGTAAGATCAGGGAAACGGGTAGTTCTTGGGACAAGAACACTGGTTATTTATTGCTGGTACGCTGCCTTCACCCTTGCAGTTGCTATGAGGTCCCTGTCGTCCTGTTTCACCCATGACAGGAACATGAACAGGATGCCCATCCAAAACTCTGGACTTCAACTAAGCCCAGTCTGGGTATATTTGAGGGGTCACCAGCTAAAATAACAATGCAAGATTAAGTTATGGAAACTTAGAAAAGAAAAGGGAATTGGAAAGGAGCTATCAACAGAGAACAGATTTCTTGAATGTTATGAATTGGGCCACTTATGAAGATCTTTCACAACTAGGAAATCGCATCTGCTCCTGACCATAACAGAACAAGGTGTCAATGACAGAGAACAGAATGTCTCTAGAGAAATTATGACCTAAGGTCTTGAGATAACAAGACAGGCCTGAAGGAATGTTGGATACGTTGGACAGGGGGTATAGTTCATTGGTGCAGCACTTTCCCAGTTTGCCCAGGATTTTCTGTTGAATTGCAAGCACAGGGAGTAAAAAATGTGAGCAATTTTAGGCAAATATCCAAAAATATGCTTATGACATACATAACCTCACAATATGCATATCATATACAGATAGCTGACCTTGAATAACAGTTGCAATACTGGAGGGTGATACAAAACACAAAATGGATAGACCATTTACCTACTGGTCATTCTCCCAGATAATTTGGCTTGAATTCTCCCAGAATATCTTAGAAGAACCATGCATTATGGACTTCAGAATTGTTCTTGGAAGGACAGAACAGGAAAATACTTGAGATGAATCTCCCAACCCCTACAAATGAAAGGTTGTTCCACACTGTGCTAAGTCTTTACTTCCAGGTTTTATATATATCTCAGAGCAGATATTTTCATGCCTAGGAACAAAAACCTGGGTGCAACTGTAACTTTCAGAGTCATTTCCTGACTTATTGGACATAACACGGCTGATCCCTGACAGGCAGGAATTCCTCATGTCTTTAAGAATCTGAGATAAAACCTCAGGTATGTGGCAACAAGGAATCGTGGACAGTTTAGTACACTAAAAAGAGGGTGCCAGTGTAAGGTCTGATAATAGTTAGAGATACCTTCTCGTAGCTAAATTTCTAAAAGTGAAAATCCGTCACAAGTGAGAGGGAGGAGAGTGGGATCTGCTCTATCCTATATACTTCCTAGCCTGAGAATTTTTTTTCTTCTTGGAACTCAATTTCTTCCCACAAGACCCACTCACACGGGCCACCATGTTATCAAGACAACTTCATGGAGTGCTTAGAGAAGATCCACAAATGTTGTCCAGGCTGACTGACATCTCTGCATCACCACCTGGAGCAGAAAGATCGGATCAGGAGCTAACTGGGTAGGTGACACACTTTCAGTCCTTAGGGCTACTATAGAGCCCAGCTCAGCATACAAAAGAAAATTCATCTGACTTCTGAGAAAACTTTCTCAGTGGGTATTACAAATTTGCGTAGCCTGAAACCCATACAGAGACTTGGTAAGATAGAGACCAACTGAAACTCATTGTGGATACAGAAATTTGGTGGGTATTTAGACATTTCACAGAGTCTGATTTATGTGAGTGCAGGGTGTGAGCTGTGTACTCATTGTGACTTAAAGGCCAGAGTGAACCTTGGGAGCAGAAGGCAGCATGAATCCTAGGTGGAGGTTGTCACTGTAGCATTCTAAAATGCCACCCCTGGCTGTAGCTACAACTCCAATCAGGGAAGCAGTGCCCCATACGCTCAGATCTCTCTACATTTCAGCAGGAACTCTCAACCTCCTGTCTAAGGAGCCACGCTGTTCCAGAACAACTCTGCTGGCAAAGAAGAATGTTAAGAAAATTACCCTGCAATGTTTCAAGCACATAGTCCAAGATGTCACCCTCCTAAGGCCACCACCTCAACCCTAGGCTAGGAATTTCTTCTCATGGCAAAAACCTCCCGATGGGCAAATCGGGCCTGGCAGGCTGAGACCCTCCAGAGATGCAACCCCACTCTCCTTAAGCTGTTCATGCTCATCTTCTACGTTTCTCAGTTTCCAATTATTATGTCTTAATCTGTGATAAACTCACAAATCATTCCCCTAGGAATCAGAGTTTTGTTCCCATGTAACCTCAGTGGGGAAGATTTAAAAGGGTTCCAATAATTTCTTACTCAATCAAATATTTGGTTTCTACCTGAATTTTGACCTGTTACTGCAGTAGGTTCTCCACATATACAAAGAAGTAAAAGAGAAACTTCCTCTAACGATGAACAAATCACAGCATAGAAATTTAAATGCGAAACAAGGCATGTCTCCCCTCCAGAACACCACAGCAACTCGACAACTGAATCCAATGATAACAAATGAATGGAATGAAGTTCTGATAGAGAATTCAGAAGCCTGCACCGTGACCAAATATGTTTCATTCTTGAGATGAAAGGATAGTATAACACATGCAAATCAATAAACATTATTCAACACATAGAGAGTCAACTACAATAGCATCTCAATACATGTAGAAAAAGCCTTCAACAAAATTCAACATCCTTTTGTAATAAAAGCCCTGAAGAAGCTATTAATAGAAAGACTATACCTCAACATTATAAAGGCTGACTATGACAAACCTATAGCCAACATCCAAACAATGGGGAAAAATGATACCATTTTATATATACACAGACAATAAAGTATTATTCATCCATAAAGAAGTGCAGGTAAATGGATGCAAGTGGAAGTAATCCTGTCAAAAGAAGTAAGCCAGACTCAGAAGGACAAAAGTTGCATGATTTCCTTCATCTGTGCAAGCCACACTAAAAATGATAAATGTCACAACTCTATATTTGTGCATGTACAAATCTATATATTCATCTATTTATTTATCTATCTATGCATCTGTATTCTATATAGATATATAGATGTCTAGGTAGAGAAAACATTATTGTAATAATGGATGTGTCTGAAGGAGAGGCTAGACGGTAGAAGAAATGAGAAAAGTGACTAATTTTGAAATACAATGCAACTGTGTATGAAGATCATATAACAAAATTCACAGTTGAATAGGAGAGCAGGGCAAAAGAGAAAGAGTAGGTAGTAGAGGGGGCCTCTAACCTTGATCCTCCTGATCTCTGCCTCTTGAATAGCTGGGATTACAGGCTTTGCCAAGCCCAGCCCTCCTTACTCTTAGAGCAGGCAAGTGTACAAATCCAGAACCTGGCTTTTAGGGCCTCATCCTCCTGACTTAGACTTAGGATATAATTGAAATTATGAGGTCCTTGGTCTTTCGAAAGCCCTGGAATGGGCTGGGCCTTAAAATGTTACCTAGATTTCTAGGTAGGGCCAGGGGCTATGGCTAACATCTAGCTTACAGATGTAAAAGGAAAAAGGAATGTGGGGAGCTGACAGGTGTGTCGAATAAGCTGCGTGTTTGAGTTTGGGACAGCCCCACACCGCAGAAGGGAACAAGTATAGTTATGCCCGATAAATTACACGCTTAAATTGGCACAGCCTAAGCTGCAGAAGTGGGCAAGATGCAGTATGGCTCTTTTTTCCTTTAAAGTTTACATTCACAGAGAAGCTATCACAGGTTCCTCTTGCACCCGAGAATTACAATGTCACGCCCCCCTTCCCTGAGAATTGCTTCTCCACCTCGTGTTACGACTGTATATAATAAACTTACTGGAGGTGGGGGGGGCTGGTGTGTCTCCATCTGAGCACCCAGCCTACCTGGCCCCAGCTTTATGCATGTTTGGTCTTCTGTCAGTTGTCTTTTCCGGCATCTGCCATAGCCCCCAGTTAAGTTTCTAGGACAAGCTCGTGTGGCATGTGAGAAAGGAAGATTTAGCATACATAATAGGTATTATGGATAAAATGGATAAAAAAATTATTTCACAATTATATGGATGAAGATTCTCGTGAAAGTAAGATCTAAATCTTCCAGTTAAAGCAATCTATGAATCAATAGGGATAAGCATTCTGCCAAGATCAAGTTATATACTGATGAAATTTTTGAAATTGAAGAATGAAAAAATCTTACAAGTATCTAGGTAGAAGAAACTTGTCACCTTTAAGGGAATATAAACATACCAATATATATTAGGTATATATCAGGTAATCCTTTTCAAAGGTATTACAAAGGTAATACTAGTTGAACAAGATAATGGAACAATGTTCAGAAGAATTTGAACATAAAACATTAATCTAGGCAGGATATTCTTCACATAGGAGGAAAGCCATGGAGAATATATTCCTGCATAAATAAGAGCTTAATTTTTACTTTATTGAAATCTTTCTAAACAATGTATAATGCAGTTTTTTTTAAAAACCTCATGTCTGAAATGAGACTCAAACTAAGAATTTATAAGAAGAGAGTTGTAATTGAGATGACTAGACACCAAATATTTTAATCAATAACTATTACTATGGTACTAGTTAATTATCAATAATTTGATTCTAGTGACTTCTGAAAGACAAGTGATTTTATTATTTTGTGCTATGATAGTAATACTTTGTCAGTAATAGACTGACATAAAAATTCCAGAAATGGTAGCAAGGAGCTGAACATTTAAAGCTGGTTGGTGATGGCAAACTAAACAGATGTACTCCGGCAAATGGACTGTAGCCCCCAAAGGTCCATATGGAAAGACTTGCTCCTTTAGAGTAGTACTATTTGGAGATGCTGTGAAACTTTAGGAGTTAGGACTCAGTAGGACGTCTGGGTCATCGGGGTTTTGCTATCACAGGGATTGTGTGACCTTAGCATCCTCCTGTTTCTCCCTGCTTCCTGGCTTTAGATGTGATTGCTTTTACCACAATGTATGTGTTCCTGCCATTGCCATTCACCATGCTCACCAGAGGCCCAAAGAAATGGCACACTCAATCTTGGACTTGAACTTCCAAATCTCTGAACTAAATACATCTCTCTATTTCATAAGTAGCCTATATCAGGTATTTCATGAAATGAAATGAAAGCTGACCAAAATAGCCCCTTCTTAATCAGGTCCAGTGATATAACCTCGAGAAGCAAAAGCAAAGAAAGCAAACGAAAAACCTAAACCAATGAGATCACAAGAGTGGTAGGAAGCAGATCAAACAAGCACACCATAGCATGATAGGTAATCATAGATAATAAACAACAGTGTGCAAGACAACAGAGCAGGGTAATATCAGATACAAGGGGGAGACATCCCAGGGAAGACAAAGCTCACAGTCAGCAAATCTAAAGAGCTTGGAAAGGGAAAGACAGCATGCCAGTTCCAGGGGTGCCTCTGAGAGGACTGGGAGCTTTGGCTTGCTTCCTCTGGGGACCGTTACAACTCAGCTGCTACACTGTAGAAAGCTCAAGGCACATGGAAAAGCCAAGTGCAGGTACTGGAGTCAACAGCTCCAGTAAGCTGCCAGATGTTAGCCAGCATCCCTGCCAACTGTTCCAAGAGCCACTGGAAAGCCCTGCTCATTAGGATACCCAGATGTACACAACTGCAGCCCACATGCCAGGGAGCTAAAATTGACTCACACATGAAAAAATGCTCACCATCTCTAGCAATAAAGGAAATGCAAATTAAAACCACGCTAAGATTCCACCTCACCTTTGTTAGAATAGCCATCATCAGCAACACCACCAACAACAGGTATTGGCGAGGATGCGGGGAAAAAGGAACCCTCTTACACTGTTGGTGGGAATGTAGACTAGTACAACTACTCTGGAAAAAAATTTGGAGGCTACTTAAAAAGCTAGACATCGATCTACCATTTGATCCAGCAATACCACTCTTGGGGATATACCCAAAAGACTGTGACACAGGTTACTCCAGAGGCACCTGCACATCCATGTTTATTGCAGCACTATTCACAATAGCCAAGTTATGGAAACAGCCAAGATGCCCCACCACTGACGAGTGGATTAAGAAAATGTGGTATCTATACACAATGGAATTTTATGCAGCCATGAAGAAGAACGAAATGTTATCATTCGCTGGTAAATGGATGGAATTGGAGAACATCATTCTGAGTGAGGTTAGCCTGGCCCAAAAGACCAAAAATTGTATGTTCTCCCTCATATGTGGACATTAGATCAAGGGCAAACACAACAATGGGATTAGACTATGAGCACATGATAAAAGCGAGAGCACACAAGGGAGGGGTGAGGATAGGTAAGACACCTAAAAAATTAGCTAGCATTTGTTGCCGTTAACGCAGAGAAACTAAAGCAGATACCTTAAATGCAACTGAGGCCAATAGGAAAAGGGGAACAGGTACTAGAGAAAAGGTTAGATCAAAAAGAATTAACCTAGAAGGTAACACCCACGCACAGGAAATCAATGTGAGTCAATACCCTGTATAGCTATCCTTATCTCAACCAGCAAAAACCCTTGTCCCTTCCTGTTATTGCTTATACTCTCTCTACAACAAAATTAGAAATAAGGGCAAAATAGTTTCTGCTGGGTATTGAGGGGGTGGGGGGAGAGGGAGGGGGTGGAGTGGGTTTGGTTTTTTTAGGTGGGATGATAGTGGTGTTTGGTTATACTACGGCTATGGCTATTGAAGATTATCCTGAGACGTGGGGTTCTAATGTGGCTTTGGTGTTTGGTTTGTTTGTTGAGTTGATTTTTTTGGTTTTATTGGTGAAGAATGATGAGGTAGATGTATTGGGGGGTGTTTATAATACAAGTGATTGGGTTATTTATAGTGGTGAGGGGGTTGAGTGTGTCAATAAAGATGTTATGGGTGTTGCGGCTGTTTATAGTTATGGAAGTTGATTGATAGCGTTGGCTGGTTGGTCTTTGTTTGTAAGTATTTTCATTGTTCTTGAGATCACTCATGGTCGTTAAATGATAATTGTTAGTGCTAAGGCTATTGATAGTAGGAAAGATAGGAAGTATAGTTTGATTATTCCTTTTTGGTTGGACACAGTGATAGAGGCTTTAATCTGCATGTTAGCTATCAGTTTGGGTGTGATTTTTTCTGTTCATGTTGTGTCTAGGAGGGTTGATGCTGCTTTTTGACTGAGTACTAGTGTATTTTTGGGTGAAGTACGGTGTACGATGGTTGGGAAGAATCCAAGTATTGTAGAAAATGACTTGGTGTCGGAGTTTAGGTAAGGGAGGGGGTGGGGGCAGGGGGGAGAAATGAACCAAGCCTTGTATGCACATTTGAATAATAAAAGAAAAAATAAAATAAAAAGTGTTTTATATGTACAATAGAATATTTTCAGCCATAATAGGAAGAACTCCATTCATTTTAGCAATGTGGATGAAGCAGGAACACATTGTACCCAATGAAATAAACCATGGAGAGAAAGACAAACAGCACCTGTTCTCACTCATTTGTGAAAGCTAAAAGAGTGCCACTGTCCACATTCTGTTAGCCTGACTCAGGACACTGGACACTGTTCAGTAAACACTACACCCATGCCACCACCCATAAAATTGAGTTCTTTCCCCCCCAAAAGATTCAAAGCAAGGGCTGGCTGGCAAGGAGGCAGCTGTTTGCAGGTATAGGACTTTCACTACTGCCTGTTGACCAGCAAAAGCCTGGGTGATGGCTGTGCCTGACATTCTCTATGGGCTGCCCAAACAACCTGCACACTGCAGTATCTTGCCAGCTTATTAGTACTATTAATTTCATTCACTGTGCTTGCCCAGATCTTGTTTAATAAACCTGAAAATGAGGGTTTACCATGAAAGAACCCTTATCAGGTGAAAATATGGAACCCAAATCCAAACAAGAGAACTTCCAAGGTAAAAAACCTTAGAAAAATCAAGATAAATAAAGAATGAAACTGTAGCTAGAGAATATAACAGAAAGAAAGTAATGTAAATGCAAACATTCAGGACAAACAAAAAGAAAAATTACAAAGGTATGCTTAGTAATAATTTTATTCATATGTAATTAATAGGTAAATGTCATGAAATTTTAGACACCTCATAAGAGCATTGAAATATATGATGCACATGAATACTTAGGCAAGGCAAAAAATAAGTTGAAAGAAATAAATGGGACACAAATAGAATATGAACAAGTCAAAATATCCCAATTTGCAGAAGAGATGATCAACACAGACACTACAGACTCCGCCAAATATTCTTAGTGTAATAAACACGTTCAGGAAAGTAACATCATACAAAATCAACATTCAAGAATTAGTTGCTTTTCTATATAGCAACAATGAAGAGGCTAAAAGGAAATCAGGAAAACAACGCATTTCCAGGAGCCAAAAAGCTTTAATACCTTAAAATAAACCTAGCAAAGGTGATGATGGACCTCTGTGAAAACTATAAAACCTTTCAGAAAGACACTGAAGACACAAGAACATGGAAAGTCCTCATGTTTTCCTGGATAGGCACGATTAATCTGTGAAAATGGCTATACTGTAGAAAGCAATGTACACATTCCATGAAATCCCTATAAACTGCCAATGTCTATTTTTTCAGAATCAGAAAAAAAGCTAATATCATGCACTGCAACAGGTCAAATATATCTACAATGAAGTTACTAAATGAAAATATGAAAGGATCCTTTTCTTGCTCTGTCCTATTTATATTTTCAGGCTTTATCCAGAACTCCACTTTTTTTTGCCATCAGTAATAAATTATTTTCGCATACTGCAAATATTTTGACACAAAGGAAACCCCAAAAACAACCCTTCAAAAGAGAATGTATCCTACTTTCCCAAGTATAGTGTATGCATAAACTATAATAGCTATGCACTGGAAGCTCACCTATATAGTCCCAGCTATGCTGGGAAGCGTAAACAGGAGGATCACAGTCCAGAATTCCCAGGCAAACAGAGAGACAATATTTCAAAGACCAAAAGGGCTGGAGATGTGGCTCCAGCCATAAAGGACCTGCCTAGCAAGCACAAAGCCTTCAGTTTAAAGCCCACTACCATCATAAAAGAAAAACTAATAAAACAAAGCCAGTGCCTGGTAGCTCAGGCCTGTGACCCCCACACTTGGGAGACTGAAATAGGAGGACTGCTTGTCTATGGGCAGCCTCAGCCATGCAATGACACCCTGTCAGAAAAACAACAAAACAAAACAAAGAAGAAAAGAGAACAGCAGTAATAATAGCAGGGGTAAAATAAACAACTTGGAAAATGTAAACAGAGAATAGTGGAAAATAATAGAAATACAGAGGAATCACATGATGCAAACCTCAGATGGTATCAAGAAAAAAACTTAGCTGACAATGCTTTCCTTCTTAATAAGGAAATATAAGTATTATTCAATAAAGAAAATTACAAAAAATATTAAAAGCTCAAAAGTTATAGTCTATTTTAAAAAACTGGATCAAAAGGCCTAGCAACAAAAAAAAAAGGAAAAAAAACATTAAGGGAGGCCAAGTTTATTGTAACTTTTCCATAATTTCTACGATAGCCTGATAATCATTTTTAGCAAAAAGCTCATTTGGGTGTATATAAAGAGGTCATTTACTAAGAATTGAGATCCTCTTCAATCTAATCTCTTTTTAATGTGCCTAGCAACCATATGCCTTGGCTGGTAGAGAATTTCAAAAGACCCTAGAAATAAATGACTGGGGAGTGCAATCTTTAGGGTTGGTTGCCCCCTGCAAAATCATTGCAGGTTTATGAATCCCATTTATTAAAGTTCAGGGATATATCCATTCTAAGATTGTGGATTAAGAGTTCCTAAAAGGGAACTTAAGGGCAGATCTTCACATCTGTCAGGGAATCACAGCAGAATTCATCTCTCTATTTATTTCATTTTCTTTCTTCTATTTTTCTGTCCAGGGACAGAAAAAAAAAGATAGATATGGGTAATACTTTTCCTGGAGAGTCTCCATTTTGGTGTGTTTTCATGCATTGGCAATTTAAAAAGGGGATTTTAAAAAGAAATTAACTTATTATTACAATACAATATGGCCTCAATATAATTTAGATAGTGGGAAATTTTGGTATTTAAGTGGAAGCTTTGATTTTTAATATTATTCTTCAGCATACGTTGCAAAAGGCAGGGAAAATCATCTGAAATTCCCTGTGCACAGCTTTTGCTGATGGATTCAAAACTACACCTGCCAGTTCTGACTTAACCTGGAAGGATGCAGAGAAAGCCCCTGTCTAAAAAAAAAGGGAAGCAGACTGCCATGGCAGGTTAGGCACAGTACCTGGATGGGACACATGAAACCTGCAGACTAAAACCAAGGACCAGAAATTGGAGAGGAGCATCTAGTGTACTCATTGAATACAGAGGAAACCTACTCTCCACAACAAGGGAGATATTCAGAATTTACACAATTTATTGAAATTTCCATTTGTCTCCTTTTATTCTATTCTTTTCCTTTTTTCCCTTGCCTTATCTTCTTTTTCTTCCTCTCTTTTCTTTCCCCCCACTTTCCCTATCCCTTTCACTCAAACAGTGGCTTATTCTACCACCTTCTTATATTACACATATTGTTTCTATCATTCTGCTATACCTGACTATAGCAGTATCCACCACCTCTCAACCTCTTCTTTCCCTCGCCACCATTTGCCTTATCCTCATCTCCTCTTCCAACTTCATAATCTTTAGTACCTAAATTTTATTCTCTATGCAAACAACATTTATTTCCCCAATACCCAAACCTGCCAAGGGTTTCAAGTATCACATAAGTAACTGGTCTGGCATTGAAACTGTGAATTTTTTTCACCTCCAGGTCAGTGAAAAGAAACAATACAATAACCTAGATAACAACCAAGATACCAGAACATAGAAAATATGTCAAGGGAAGGGAAACAGGTGACTCAACTTCCCCACCAACCAATCCACAACACATGAACAAATTTCAAAATAGAAGCATGATGAACAGAAGAAAGCAAGGGAATATGATTCCTCAGAAAGATAACAATCTCATAATAGAGGATTTGGTGGACAGTGAAGTAAATGAAACCTCAGTTTCTGGGGTCAAGAGTATAAAGCCAAAAATGTTTAAAGAGCTTATAGAAGAATGTAAAAACAAGTCAATAAATACCAAAAGAATATGAATGAAAAAACGTGAAAAGACACAGAAACAACTAAATGATCTGAAAGCAGATATGAACAAGCATTGGAACAAAAAGAAAGAATATTTTAAAAAAAGATAAATGACATAAAGAAAGCAGTACAAGATGTGACAGAGAAGCTTATCAAAGATAAAGTCTCAAACAAACAAGAATCAAATGGAAACCCATGAAATAAAAAAGTTTGTTAAGTCAAATAAAAAATACAGCTGAAAGCCATGTCAGCAGTAGAAGAGACAGTTTCAGGCCTTAGAGACAACATAGATATTAATGAAAAAACAAGCAAATAATTTTTTAAAAAGATTGAAGAGTCATGCAAAGAATGAGCAGGAATTTTGCAATTCCATCAAAAGACGAAACCTACAAATCATGGGATTCAAAGAGGAGAGGGAAAGCCCAAGGTATCAGAAAAATAACTAACAAAATAATACCAGAAAACTACCCAAATTATGAAATATGGTGTCCATTTGGTTACAGGAGGCCTCTCTGACACTAACAGACAGAACCAAAATATAACCTTTGTGTGGCATATTTTAGGTAAAACAAGTAGCTTAGTAAACAAGAAAAGAATATTGAAGGCTGACAGCAGGAATGTTTGTAGTCATGAATGCATATACTAAAATACAGAAAGATCTCAAATAAATGACCTTATGCTAGATATTAAAGTTCTAGAAGAACAAGAACAAGCTAAACCCAAAACCAGAAGGAGAGAGGTAATGAAAGTAAGGGCTGAAATCAACAAAACAGAGCCCAAAACCATACAAGGAGCCAACAACATGAGAAGTTGGTTCTTTATAAAGATAAGTAAGATTGATAAATAATTAGCAAACCTGATTAAACGGTAGAGGGAAAAGATTCAAATTAATAAAATTAGGAATGAAGAAGTAGATACACCATCAAATAACAACAAAATTCAGACAATTATTGGGGACTATTTCAAAAGTCTGAATTCAAATAAATCTAGAAGAATAGATAAATTTCTAGACAGATGTGACCAACAAAAATTGAACCAAGAGGATATAAATCACCTAAATAGGGCTATAAGAAGTAATGAAACTGAAGCAACAATAAAGAGTCTCCCAAAAAAGAAAATTCTACCAGACCTATAAAGAAGAACTAATCCCAACACCTTTCAAACTTTGCCATGAAGCAGAAAGGGAAGGTACACGGCCACAATCATTCTATGAAGCCTGGCAGCAGTGGTTCAAGCCTATAATCCTAGCTTTACAGGAGGCAGAGATCAGAAGGATTGAGGTTTGAAGTCAGCCTTGGGAAACAGTTTTCCAGAGCCTATCTCAAAACAAAATCCATCACAAAAAGGAGCTGGTGGAGTGGCTCAGACTGTAGGTCCTGAGTTCAAACTCCAGAACTTCACAAAAAATAAAAGAAGACAGTATTACACTCATCTGAAGAACCCAGCAGGGAGAAACCAAAAATGACTATTACAGAACAATCGCTAATGAACTTAGGTACAAAAACTCTCAATAAAATACTGACAAACCAAAGTTGAACAACAGATCAAAAAGATCATACACCATGATCAACTTGGTTTCATCCCAGGGATGCAGGGATGGCTTAACATTCACAAGTCATTAAACACAATACAGCATATTAATAGAAAGAAAGACAAAAATCACCTGAGCATCTCAATAGATGTAGAAAAAGCCCTTGACAAAATTCAACACCCTTTGATGATAAAAGCTCTGATGAAAACAGGAATAAAAGGAATGTAACTTAACATAATAAAGAATATATAAAAGAAACCTATAGTGACATCATATACTGTAACCATTGCATCAAAAGCCAGAAACAAGAAGAGAGTGTCCACTTTCTCCACTCTTATTAAACACAGTCTTGGAACTCACACCCAGAGCAGTAAGACACAGAAAAGATATAAAAAGAACTCAAATAGAAAAGAAAGAAATCAATCCATCTTTATTTGCAGATGACATGATCTTACACCTAAAAGACTCAGAAACCTCACCAAAAAAAATTCCTCAGTGTCATAAATGCCTTCAGTAAAGGAGCAGGATACAATAACAATTTAGAAAAATCATTAGTCTTTCTATATAGCAAAAATGAAGAGACTGGCAAATCATATAGGAAAACTATTCCATTTACAATATCCAAACAATAAAATAAAATACCTAGGGATAAACTTAAGAAAAGGGAGTGAAAAACATCTACAATGAAAGCTATAAACCACTGAAAAATGAAATTGAAGTAGACTACAGAAGATGCTCATGGATTGGTGGAATCAATATTGTGAAAATGGTTATATTATCAAAAGCAATCTACATGTTCAAAGCAATCTCCATCAAATTCCAATGATATTCATAACAGAGATTGAAAAATGAACCATAGTCAAGCAATGCTAAGCAAAAACAGCAATTCATGGGTATCACAATATCCAACTTCAAAATATATTACAGAGCCATAGCAAGGAAAAACAGCATGCTAGAAGCACAAAAACATACATGAAGACCAACCGAACAGAATAAAACATCCAGATATGAATCTACACAGTTACACCCACCTGATTTTTCAAAAAGGCATCCAAAACACACAATGGAGAAGTGACAGTCTTCAACAAATGGTGCTGCAGAAACTGGATAACTGCATGCAGAGAACTGAAACTAGATCCGTATCTTTCACCAGGTGCAACTATCAACTCAAAGTGGATTAAGGACCTTACTAGAAGGCCTGAAACTTTGAAGCCAGTGCAGGAAAGAGTAGGGGATACACTGGAATGTACAAGAATAGGCAATAACTTCCGAAATAGAACTCCAGTGGCTCAGCAATTTAGAGAAAGGATTGACAAATGGGACTCCATGGAACTAAAAAGCTTCTGCACAACAAAAGAAATGGTCACCAGATTGAAGAAGCAGCCCACAGAATAGAAGAAAATCTTTGCCAGCTATACATTTGAAAAGGGATTAGTATCCAGAATTTCCAGGGGGCTCAAAAACCTACATTCCCAAAGAATCTGTACCCATTAAAGAAATGAGCAACTGAACTAAACAGAACTTTTTCAAAGTCCAAATGGCCAAACAACACATGAAGAAATGCTCAACATCCTCGGCCATAAAGGAAATGTAAATGAAAACCACATTGAGATTCCACCTCACACACACAAAAAACATTCTACCTCACTCCTACTACAATGGTGATCATGAAGAACACAAACAAAACGTTGGCAAGGATGTAGGAAAATGGAACTCTCATACTCTGTTGGTAGGTGGCAAACTAGTACAACCACTATAGAAAACAGTACGAAGGCTCCTCAAAAAACTAAAGATAGAACTATTATATGATCCAGCAATATCACATCTAGAGTCATACATGAAAGAAAGATACCTGCATACCCACATTTACTGCAGCATTATTCACAATAGTCAAAGCTATGCAAATAGCTAAGATGTCCATAACTGATGGATTCAGAAAATGTGGTATTTAGATACAATAAGATCATTCAGGCACAAAGAAGAATAAAATTTTGTTGTTTGCAGATAAATTCATGGAACTGAAAAACATCATTTCAAATTAAGTTAGCCACGTTCAAAAGTCAAAGGCCACATGTTCTCTCTCATATGTGAAATACAGGCCCATTTGAAATATAAGCAATACATAAATATATTCATAACATGTGTCCAAAAGTGGGGTTGATAGAAGAGACTAAGGGAGAATGAAAAGAGGGAAAGAAAGATAGTGAACAATAAAGAAATACATCACATGTGTGTAGGAACAAGGCACAGTGAACATGATGAAAACTGTTGAACAATACAGGATGCGGGGGAAAGGGTGAGAAAGTACACTGAAGGAGGGTTAGGTTAACTTAAGCTCAATATATTAACAGGTAAAATACACAGGCAAAAAAATCCCACTGAACAATGAACAGACATGTAAGCAATGAAGGACAAGAATATAAAACAGTTCATGCATGCTAAGAGGAGGACACTAATGGTAGGGGAAGGTTTAATGAAGAGCGTAAAGATGAATATGGTGGATGTACTTTCTATATGTATATGAATATGAAACATTCACACCTATGAAAATCACCATAAGAATCCAAAAGCACATCAGAAACATCATTCACCATGACCAAGTCAGCTTCATCCCGTGGATGCAGGGGTGGTTCAACATATGCAAATCTATAAATGTAATACAGCACACTAATAGAAACAAACACAAAAATCACTTGATCATCTCAATAGATGCAGAAAAGCCTTCGATAACATCCAACACCACTTCATGATAAAAGCTCTAAGAAAACTAGGAATAGAAGGAAAGTACCAGAACATTGTAAAGGCTATATATGACAAACCTACAGCCAACATCATAGTTAATGGAGATAAACTAAAACCATTTCCCCTAAAATCAGGAACAAGACAAGGGCGCCCACTATCCCAACTCCTAGTCAACATCATCCTGGACTAACAAGCCAAAGCAATTAGGCAAGAAGAAGAAATAAAAGAAATACAAAGAGATAAAGGAACTGTCAGAATATCCCTATTTGCAAACAACATGATCCTATACCTTAAAGACCCAAAAAACTCTACCCAAAAACTCCTAGACACCATACACAGCTACAGCAAGGTGGCAGAAGACAAAATCAACTTACAAAAATAATTAGCTTTTCTATACACCAATAACGAGGAAACTGAAAAATATATGGAAACAATTCCATTTACAATAGCCTCAAAAAAATCAAATACCTAGGAGGAAACTAAACAAAGGATGTGAATGACCTCTACAAGGAGTTCTACAAACAAATCCCTGAAGAAAGAGATCAAGGAAGACTACAGAAGGTGGAGAGATCTCCGCTGCTCATGGACTGGTAGAATCAACATAGTAAAAATGGCTACACTACCAAAAGCAATCCACATGTTTAATGCAATTCCCATCAAAATCCCAATGACATTCATCACAGAGATGGAAAAATCTACCCTAAAGTTCATTTGGAAATGAACTTTGAATGTGAATAGCCAAGGCAATACTCAGCAAAAAGAGCAATGCTGCAGGTATCACAATACCCAACTTCAAACTATATTACAAAGCAATAGCAATAAAAACAGCATGGTACTGGCACAAAAACAGATATGAAGACCAGTGGAACAGAATAGAGGACCTGGATATGAATCCACACAGCTATGCCCACGTTATTTTTGACAAAGGCACCAAAAACATATGATGGAGAAAAGACAGCCTCTTCAACAAATGTTGCTGGGAAAAGTGGTTATCCGTCTGCAAAAAAACTGAAACTAGATCCATGTTTATCACCCTATGCTAGTATCAACTCAAAATGGATCAAGGACCTTCATATCAAACCCGAAACTCTGAAGTTAGTACAGGAAAGAGCAGGGAATACTCTGGAAGTAATAGGTATAGGCAAGGATTGCCTCAATAGAACCCCAGCAGCTCAGCAACTAAGAGAAAGGACGGACTAATGGGACTACATAAAGTTAAAAAGCTTCTGCACAACAAAAGTAATGCTCTCTAAACTGAAGAGACCACCCACAGAGTGGGAGAAAATATTTGTCAGCTATACATCAGACAAAGGACTTATAACCAGAATATACAGGAAACTTAAATAACTAAACTCTCCCAAAATCAAGAACCAATAAAGAAATGGGCAACGGAACAAAACAGAACTTTCTCAAAAGAAGAAATTCAAATGGCCAAAAAACAAATGAAAAAATGCTCACCATCTCTAGCCATAAAGGAAATTTAAATCAAAACCATACTAAGATTCCACCTCACCCCTGTTAGAATAGTTATCATCAAAAACGCCACCACCAACAGGTGTTGCTGAGGGTTTTGGGAGAAAGAAACCCTCATACACTACTGGTGAGAATGTATGCTAGTGCAACCACTCTGGAAAAAAACATGGAGACCTCTTAAAAATCTAAACATAGACCTGCCATATGATCCAGGAATCCCACTCCTGGGAATATACCCAAAGGAATGTGACTCAATTACTCCAGAGGCACCTGCATACCCATGTTTATTGCAGTACTATTCCCAATAGCCAAGTTATGGAAACAGCCAAGATGACCCACTACTGACGAATGGATTAAGAAAATGTACTTGTACACAATGGAATTTTACTCAGCCATGAAGAACAATGAAATCTTATCATTCTCAAATGGATGGAACTGGAGAACATCATTCTGAGCGAGGTTAGCCAGGCTGAGAAGACCAAAAATAATATGTTCTCCCTCATATGTGGACTTCAGATCTAGGGCAAATATAGCAATGTGGTTGGACTTGGGTCACATGCTAAGGGGAGAACACATACAGGAGGTATGGGGATAGGCAGGAAACACAAAACATGAAAGTGTTTGACATCCCCACTGCAGACATGCTAATACAGAAACCTTAAACCGACAGAGGTCAATATGGGAAGGTGATCAGGACCTAGTGAAAAGATGAGGGAGCGATGAATCACACTTGTGCATGGAAGCAATGCTAGGAATCTCTCTGTATAGCTATCCTTATCTCAACTAGCAAAAACACTTTGTCTTATTATTGCTTGTGTCTCTCTTCAACAAAATTGGAAAAAAGGGCAGAACAGGTTCTGCCTGGAAGCGAGGGAGAAGGGAGGAGAGGGAGAGACGCGGGCCAGGAGGTTGAAATGGCCCAAACAATGTATGCACGTATGAATAAATGAATTTAAAAAAGAATATAAAACAATTCATGCTAAGGGGAGGACACTAATGGTAGGGGGAGGTTTAATGAAGAGCATAAAGATAAATATGGTGGATGTACTTTCTATATGTATATGAATATGAAACATTCACACCTGTGGAAATCGCCATAAGAAGGGGACCATGGTAGAAAGGAGACTAATGGAGGGAATGACCCACTTTGGGGTATAAAACATAAATATGTGCACACACACATAGAAAAATGTTGCAATGAAACTCTCTATATAACCACCATATACAAAGAAAAATGTCCTTTGAATAAAAAAGGACAGGAAGGTAAAACAAGTCTTGACCAGGGTTTGGTACCAGTGGGAAGGACAGGGCATAATGAAAGGATGGTGGAAATACTGTGTATACTCATGTATGAAAAACGGAACAATAAATCCTATTCAAACTGTTATAAGAAGGTAGGGAAGGGACATAAAGGAGAAATATGGAGGGGGTGAATCTAAGTAAGATATAATGTAAGCTCTTTTGTAATGTCCCAATGTACTCCCAGCACAAAAATAACATGCTACTAAATAAATAAAAGAAAAAACAGGGATTGAAGAAAAATAAATTAATTTACTATTCCCATACAATATAGTCTCAATATACATTAGATACAGGTTTGCAAACACAGGCTGCAAATGTGAGCTTTGCTTTTAATATTTTTCTCCAGCTAGATTTATTTTGCAAAAGAAAATGAAAAATTGTCTGAAATCCTCTATGGAAAGCTTTTTCTGATGGATTCAAGGCTGTATCTGCCACTTTTGACTGAACATGGAAGGACTCCCATATCCCCTTCTCGAAGCAAAGCTTTTGGACAGCAAAAAAAGTTTTAGGCTTATGTTGATGATGTCATGTCAGGAGTGAAACTAAACCAATTGGAAACATTGTTGTTCCCAATGTTGATGCAAACTGAAGCTATTAAATTAGAAATTCTAATGTAAAATTAAGAAATTCATACTTAATTGCTCAGTTGAAGGAGTGAAGCAATTAATGCAGAAAGCTGTTAATTATGATAGACTTAGGTATATCACACAGGGAAAAGATGAAAACCAAACCTTTCTCTAGGGTTGTGAAAAGAGACACTGAGAAAATATACCAGCAAGATTCAGTAAAATGACCAACCCTTCTTGGGGATGTCATTAATTAGCCAGTTAGTCCTAGATATTGGTTTTAATCTATAAAAACAGAAGATGGGTGCCCAGACTCCACTTAAAGAATTACTACATTTGTCCTTTGAGGTTTTCATCAACCAGGATTTAATGGAAGAACAAAGAAGGATTTAGAGAGGTCAGTTACAGGCAGAGAAGCAGGCCCAACTGTTTGCTAAAGGCAAGGTTGAGCATTGGCTATGATTATGGATAGGCAACTTCTGTCTAAATAAAAGTCTCTTGGAGGAATAACCCAGGAAACTCTAAGCAGCAGGTTGGGTATGATAACCTGAAGGGAAAATCTTGTAAATGTGGACAACTGGGGCACTAGAAAGGTGAATGCCCTAAGAAGGGGTCACCATACGCAGGGACATGCCTCCTGTGCTATAAGGAAAGCACCAGAGAAAGGGCTCTCTGTCTCTCTCAGCAGAGGGTGGGAAGACTCTGTGTCTGAAATGGGAGCTCTTGAGGAATGAAGATGCCAAAGGGTTCCTGCTACTGGAGCCTCAACCCATCAAATAACAATATTCTATGAGGAACTTCAGGTGTCTCTACAAGTGGCTAACTTCTTTCTAAATTGAGCTGGATGATCACCTGGGTCGATGGAACCCATCTCCTAACTTACAAGTATGGAAAAATTTTTTTCTGTTGGAGATTTCTTGTGTTTCTAAGATGCCCAACAACATCTATATGTATATATGTGTGTGTATGTATGTATGTATGTATTTGTATGTGTATAAGAATATATACATAAGTGTGAATATAAGTGTGCGTATATGTATGTGTATTTGCTTACACTGAAGCAAACTGAGGGCTTCGTGGTTTGCTATGAGCTCTCCCACTTGAGCAATTCTTAGCCTTTTTTGTTTTAATTATTTTTTTAGGTATGCCCTCTGACCACGATCTTTCCAACCACAGCTTCCCTCAAAGCAGAGATTAACAGGTGAGCACCACCACACCCAACTTAGTTGAGATGCGAGACTCATTCACTTATTGTAGAGGTGACTTCAAACCTTGATGCTTCCTATCTCTATCCCCAATAACTGAAATTACTTTCAGCATACCTTTGCTTTCAGTGTGGGCAAGGGTTTAGACCCTGAGTCAGACTTTATGGCCAGGGCTTCAGGCAACACAGAAACACAGGAGGTCTTTGGTCTTTTGAAGGTCCAGAAACAGGACTTAGATCCCTAGCTAGGGCCAAGTGGTCTAGCTAACTTCTGAGATAAGATGTAGAAAAGGAACAGGAAGATTGAGCTTACAAATCCTAGTTGTTCCCAGAAAAGAAAAAAACAGAACAAAATGGACAGAAAATCTTTGCCAGCTATTCATCTCACAAAGATTAATAACCAGAATATATAGGGACTCGGAAAATTGAACTTCCAAAACTCAATGACCCAAAGAAGAATAGGGCAAAGGAAACGAGCAGAGCGTTTCAAGGAAGAAGTGCAAATGGGTAAAACCACACGAAGAAATGCTGCACATCCCGGCCATAAAGGAAATGGAAAGAAAACCCTGTTAAGATTCCACCTTGCAGCCATAGAATGGCCGTCATCAAGACCTCGCCTTTCTTTCCTTAATCCACATTCCCCATTTCGGAAACATCACAAAATGATCTGTCCTTCCTGTTAGGCTTGTAACCACTGGATCAGTACAGTGAAAAGGATCAAATTCAGGTAAACCTTTAAAATCATCCCTTCCTCCCAGACAACGGGAAGTAAGCTCGGGTTTTTCAAAGTTCACACGAACACCGTTACTGTGTCCAACACAAAAGCCAACGAAGACCAATGCTTCCATCATACCTTTTCGCAGACGCAGGCTGCACGGGGCACGGCGCAGGGGGCAGGCGAAGGAGTGGACGGGCCTCTCTGGCGGCGGCTGCTGTGGAGTGGACTGCGCGCTGGCGGCCAAGCCGGCGTTTTCTCCTGCTCGTGGCCCCTTCTCGCTCCCCTCAGGCAATGGCGGCAGCGAGCCTGACCTGGATTCCCAGAATGCACCGCGCACAGAGAGCCGCTCCTCTGTGAGGAGAGTGAGGGAAAAGGGCGGGAAAGCGAGAATGAACGTGTGCGCATGCGTGTGAGTGTGCACGCTTTTGTGTGTGTGTGAGTGTGAGTGTGTGTGTGTGTGTGTTCGCACGCGCATGCATGTAAGCAAGTGAGGGTGAAGCATGGCGGCACATGGTAATACAGCAAAACGTGTTTTATATATGATTTATATTATATATAATATGTTGAATGGTTTATACTGCATATATATATTGACTTGGGCAATAGGTTCTTGCATATATCAGAGCATTGTCATTTTAACATTAATAAAGTGTTTATGAAAAACACACATGAAAGGACAACCCCTCTACCTTAAAGGAGCATCAACATAAGACTGTAGGAACTGGCCTGTTCCCTCTGTCTCTCCTCTTCCTGGCTTTAGAAATGAGTGTCCACTATACACTGTGCTCCTGCCATTGCCCATCTACCGAGGCAAAAAGCAATGGGCAGTCAGTGTTGGACTTGAACCTCCGAGACAGGGAACTAAATACGTCTCTGTACTTTAGCAGTAACCTATGTCAGGTATTTCATTATAGTGACCGAAGCTGACCAAGACTGTCCCCTTCCTGCCAGCTTCTACTGAGATAAGTAAAAAGATCAAAACCCAAACAAACCAGCAAGCAAACAAGCAAACAAACAAAAACCCAAGAGTGCTAGGAAGCAGAGAAAACAAGCAGGCGACATAGGGAGTTGTAATCCTGGAAGATATTGAATGGTCTGCAGGATAATATCAGGTGCAAGAGGGAGTTTTCCCAGGGAAGTCCAAGTTCAAAGTCAAAAAATGCAAAGCACTGGAAAAGGAAGCATAGGATGGGAGTTCCAAGCTTAGCCTTTCAGAGGACTGGCAGGTTCTCCTTCCTTCCTTTGGGAACTCTTGGAACCCAGCTGCCACACTGTGAATATCACAAACCACATGGAAAGGAACTGTAGTCAACAGCCCCACTGAACTGCCAGGAACCAACCAGTATCCCTGCCACATGTGAGCAGGAGCCATAGGAACAGCTAGGCCCAGTGGGATATCCAAATGAACACACTGTAGCCTACAGGATACGGAGCAGAAAACAGGCCCATCTTAGCTAAATAAGCCCAGAGAATCATTGTAGAGCAATAAAATGGGCACTGTTTTAAGCCACTAAGTTTAGGATTATTACATAGACATAAATAACCAAAAAGAATGCCCAGTGGCAATGACAGGCACTGAAAGAATCTTAGTGCAATCACTGGGCCAGTGGACCTGGACCCTGTACTTTTCTCCCTTCTTTCCCTTTCCTTAAACAGAGATTTTTTTTTTTCCCTTGGCATTTCTGGGATTTGATCTCAGTGCTTCTCATTTGATGGCACGGTACCCTACTTGCTTGAGCCATTCCTCCTGCTCTTTTTGTTCTGGTTGTTTTGGAGATAGGTCTTAGGTTTTGGCCAGGCTAGCCTGAACTAAAGTTCTCCTACCTTACACTCCTGCCATAACTAGAAATGACAGGTCCCAACCACTACAGAAATCTTTATTCCCTTGAGACAGGGTCTTAGAAATGAGATGCTTTCATCACCTAACATTGCCTCTGGGCCCTTGTCTTGGTTATTTATGGCAATGTAATAATCCTAAAACTTAGTGGCTTACAACAATGCACATTTTATTTCCCACCCCCTGCAATGATTCCATAGTTTTATTGGGCTCCAGCTGGGCCACATTTTAGCTCTGTGAGATATGGGCTGCAACTGTTTCATGTGGATATCCCATTGGGCATGGCTGTTCCAGAGGCTCCTGCCCATAACTGGTAGGTCTATTGGTTCGTGGCTGGCACCTAAGCAGGGCATTTGGCTACAATATCTTTCCATGTGGCTTATGTTTTAGACAGGGTGACAACTGAGTTCCAAGAGTGTCCAGAGGAAGGAAGCAGAAGCTGCCTGTCCTCTCAAAGGCTAAGCCTGGAATTGGCATTCTGTCTTTCCCTTTCCAGTGCTTCCTATTTGTTGACTTTGAACTTGGGCTTATTTGGGACAATACCCACTAATATCTGCCATTACCCCTGTTTTGTCCTCCTGCAAACTATTCTATATTCCATAATGAAATCTCCTTTTGTGGTGTGCTTGCTTTCTCTGCTTCCTAGTAGTCTTGCCCTCTCATAGATTTTCTTTTTTTGATTGCTTGTTTGTTTTAGCTTTGTTCCTTTTACTTTTCTTATTTCAGTGGTACCTGGGAGGAAGGGGTGGTCTTTATTCAGCTATCATCACAATAATAAAACATCTAATACGGGCTACATTTGAAATGAAGAGGTGTATTTAGATTTGAAGGTTCAAGCCCAAGATTGGGTGCCCACATCTTTGGGCTTTGGTGAGGATGGTGGATCGGGCACATTGTGGTATGTGCTGTCACCTTGCAAGCCACATAGCCAAGAGGCAGGGAAAGGGTCAGATTCAAAAATCTTACCTTGATTCTCCTTTCAGACAGAGGAGTTACTTTCTTATGTATATTGTCAGATAAAATTTTTCTAATATTAAAATTACAAAACTTCACACATGTAAGAATGTATTGCCCAAAACTTTCTTTACATGTGAAAAATGTTCTGACTACATTAAGATTTCTTCTTCATCTGTGTTGCTGTGGTTAGAAGTCAAAGGCCTGCCTTTTCATATATGTATTTTTCCCCTTAAAAGTGACAGGTCTTCTGCCTAAATTCTCCTAAGATTTGTTCATTCTTGAAGTTCAATTATTTCATCAGGATTTTTCTTGATCTTCCTAGAACTCTTATTCCTAAGTGTTCACGTATTGCTTTAACCAACAGTTTTAGATCTTTTCTTTCAGAAGAATCTCCACCTATATAATCATGGAATAACTTTCTATACATTTTGATTTGTTTTTCTCTGTCATGGAACACCCATTAGGTTTGTGCTCAATCGTCCTGTTTCTTTTACCACAGTGTGTCTCTCTCTGTCTCTCAACTTCTTTTGTTCTCCTTCTAGTGGTACTGGATATTGAACTCAGGGCACTTGGCTAGACTGATACACTACAACTTGAGCCACACTTGCAGACCTTTATTCTTTGGTTTATTTTTGAGATAATGGCTTGTTTTATGCAGAGGAAGTCAGGTAGTGTAATCCTTCTATTTATGCTTCCCCTGTGGCAGGTATGAGATGTATCCACCATCACACCCAGCCAGCAAGGCATGTCCAGCTCCTGCAAGTAGAAGACAGAGCCCTAGAGAATGGGGGAGGGGCAAAGAGCCATCTCTCACTGCTGAACTGTCAGGGGCATGGCAAGGAACTGAGCTCTCAGTGCTGAACTCTCAGTGATGCACCACAAAGCAGCAAAGGCTGAGAGCAGAGGCAGGCTGACAAGCCAACCTCCTAAAGGGGACACTGGCACCCAGGAGAGATCAGGAGAGTCATAAAGGCAGGAGGTGGATCCCAAAGCCCATATCTGGGACAAAGGGCAGCACTCAAAACTGAATTGTCCAACCATGCTGGGGGAAGAGCTGAAGAACATCCCAGCTGAAAAAAAAAAGCTACGACCACCTCACAACTCCAACTAATCTTGTGGACATAGCCAGTCACCTTGTGAGATCACATCAGAGCTTCCGTTTGAACACCAGGATTGGACACCTAAGGAATAACTGAACCAGTTCCTGAACCTAGTTCTTTGTTGTTTTTTATTCCTGTTATTATCAACTCCACCATCATTACTCTCTTAATCCCATTCTCATCCTCTTCACTCTCCCTCCTTCTCATGTACTATAATCCATTGTTCTCCCTCCCTTTTCATCCACTCTTTCCCCTGCATTCACCTTCACCTCTCAGTCTCCTCCAACCTGTCAGCACACTAACCCTACCTCCTACACACTCACTATCTGCTGACTAGTCTACTCCACAAACTGCACACAAACCCAGCCCCCTGCAATCCCTGACACCAACACCCTCCACTACAATGGAAATACACCCAAACACACACACAAGGGCCACAAAACCCAGCAACAACCATAACAATCCACCCACACACCCCTTTTCCCAAGCTCCTGCTTTTCTTTTAGTGACACCTTTATAAATTCCCCATAATCTATATTTAGCCTAATAACCTTACCACCCACACATATATATATATATACTCACACACACACACACATATATATACACACACACACACACATATACACACACACACACACACACATATATATATATGTATATATATGTATATATATGTATATACATATATGTATATGTATATATATATGTATATGTATATATATATGTATATGTATATGTACATATATGTATATGTATATGTATATACATATACATATGTATATGTATATGTATATATATATATATATATATATATTATCATCAAGGGGTTTTCTATAGAATATGTTAACAACTGTTCTGGGATTGACCTTGGGACCTTGTTAGTGCTAAATTATATCCAGACCAGGGTCAGATAGAACATGTCAACCTAGCTAACAACCAAGTCAGCCAGAACACAAAAATTAAATCAGGGAAAGAAATCAGGAAATCAAATCCACCAACTAGCATACCAAAAATATAGAGTCACAGCACCAAGTAGAGTGATGAGAAGAAGAAGAAGGGATAGAAACCACTCTACTCAAAACAATAATTCAATACAGAATTGAGTGAGAAATGAAGAAAATGAATACCAAGTCCCTGACCTCAACAAAACAATGATAAATGTAAGTAAGGAACTCAGTGATACCTACAAAAAACCCTCAAAGAAGAAATGTGGTAAGAAATCTCTGAGAAATTCGTGGACAAGATATTAGACATGGTCAACCAGAATGTACAAGATGCAATCAAGAAATTTCAAGACACCAAAAACAAAAAATATGAGATGACACAGAAACAAATAAGGGAGCTTAGCGAGAACCTTAACAAACACCAAAGTGAAACAAAGGACACTATAAAAAGAGAGGTACATGAATTAAAGAGGGCCACACAAAATATAAAAGAAGGGTTGATCACAGATTTGGAAAACCTCAGAAGAAAGAATCAAACAGAAATCTTGGAAATTAATAGTCCCTATAGTCAAACAAAAAACACAGTGGAAGGCCACTCCAGCAGACTAGAACAAGTGGAAGACAGAACATCAGAGCTTAAATATAAAATAGAAATTAAAGAAAAAACAGAACAAATCTTAGTCAAACAACTCAAGAGCAGTGAAAGGAGTATGGAAGAAAGCAACTACATCAAAAGACCAAACCTGAGAATCATGCATTGAAGAAGGAGAAGACATACAAACCAAAGGCATACATAACATATTCAATAAAATAATAACAGAAAATTTCCCAAATCTTGAGAAAGTTTTCCCCATTCAGGTATAGGAAGCCTCCAGGACACCAGACTTGACTAAAATAGAACTCTCCCATGGAATATCATCATCAAACAACAAGCACAGAGAACAGAGACAGAATATTGAAAGCTGTAAGAGAGAAAAAAATAACATATAAAGGTAAACCCATCAAAATCACAGCAGATTTCTCAATGGAAACCTTAAAATCAAGAAGGGCATTGAGTGAGGTATTTCAGGTACTGAATGAAAATAACTTCAAACCCAGAACACTCTACCCCACGAAACTATCATTCAAAATTGACAGAGCAATAAAAATCCTTCAAGATAAACAGAAACTAAAACAGTATATGACCACACGTCACCACTACAGAAGACTCTACAAAGAATTCTGCACACAGATAAAAGCAAGCGAAACCACAAGAGGTCAGGAACCATCAAACCACAGGAGAAGCAAACATAAGCAATTAGAGTAGCACTGATTTGACTGCATACAATCAAATCCTTACACAACAAAAACAACTAAATGGCAGAAATCACCAAATATATTATCAATATTAACACTGAATGTTAATGGACTCAACTTCCCCATAAAACAACACTGTTTGCCAAACTTGATTAAGAAGGAAGACCTGAGAATCTGTTCTTTACAAGAGACCCATACTATTGACAGAAATAAACACTGCCTTAGGGTGAAAGGCTAGAGGAAGATTTACCAAGCCATGGTCCCCCAAAACAGACAGGAGTAGCAATACTTACATCAGACAAAGTAGACGTCAAACATACATTGGTCAAACAAGATAAAGAAGGACCCTTCATACAAATAAAAGGTGCAATACTTCAATAGGAAATAATAATTATCAACGTATATGCACCCAATGTCAGTGCACCCAATTTTATCAAACATACACTAAAGGACTTTAAAGCACATATAGACTCCAACACAGTGGTAGTGGGAGGCTTTAATACGCCTCTATCACCAATAGATAGGTCATTCAAACAAAAAATCAACAAAGAAATCCTAGAACTAAATAACACCATAAATCAAATGGACCTAACTAAGGTCTACAGAATATTCCACCCAACAACAAAACAATATACATTCTTCTCAGAAGCCCATGGAACTTTCTCTAAAATAGATCATCTTAGGGCACAAAGCAAGCCTCAGAAAATATAAGAAAATAGAAATCACTCCTTGCATTCTCTCTGATCACAAGGCATTGAAACTGGAGCTCACCAACAAAACAACAGCAGAAAATATGTAAATACAACCTAATGCTACATCTCAAACTCCTCAAAAACCAAGAGCAAGTAAAACCAAAAACAAGCATAGGAGAGAAATAATAAAAATAAGGGCTGAAATTAAGGAAATAGAGACTCCCCCAAAATATACAAAGAATCAATGAAACAAAGGTTCTTTCAAAAAATAAACAAGACTGACAAGCCCCTGGCAAATCTGACTAAAATGAGGAGGGAAATGACCCAAATTAGTAAAAAACAGAAATGAAAAAAGGGAAAGAACAAAAGACACCAAGAAAATCCAGGGAATAAGCAGAGATTACTTTGAGAACCTATATTCCAATTAATTGGAAAACCTTGAAGAAATGGACAAACTTCTACATACTTATTACCATCCCAAACTGAACCAAGAAGATACTAACCAACTATACAGATCTATAACACATAATGAAATTGAAGTAACAATAAAGAGTCTCCCAAAAAAGAAGAGTCCAGACCTGACAGATTCTCTACTAAATTCTATCAGACGTTCAAAGAAGAACTAATACCAATATTCCTTAAACTTTTCCATGAAATAGAAAGGGAAGTAACACTGCCCAACTTATTCTATGAAGCCAGTATTACAGTCCTCCCAAAACTGGACAAGGATACATCCAAAAAGGAAAACTACAGGCCAGTCTCCTTAATGAACATCTATATAAGAATCCTCAATAAAATAATGGCAAACCAAATCCAACGACATATCAGAAGGATCATTCACCACGACCAAGTGGGCTTCATCCCAAGGATGCAGGGGTGGTTCAACATATGCAAATCTATAAATGTAATAGAAGCACATTAATAGAAGCAAAGACAAAAACCACTTGATCATCTCAATAGATGCAGAAAAAGCCTTTGATAAGATTCAATAGCACTTCATGATAAAAGCTCTAAGAATACTAGGAATACGAGGAATGTACCTCAACATTATAAAGGCTATATACGACAAACCTATAGCCAACATCATACTTAATGGGGAAAAACTGAAACCATTTCCCCTAAACTCAGGAATGAGACAAGGGTGCCCACTCTCTCCACTCCTATTCAACATAGATCTGGAATACCTACCTAGAGTAATAAGGCATGAAGAAGAAATAAAAGGAATACAAATAGGTAAATAAATACTCAAGGTATCCCTATTTGGAAATGACATGATCCTATACCTCAAAGATCCAAAAAACTCCACCCCAAAACTTCTAGACACCAAAAACAGCTTCAGCCATGTAGCAGGATGCAAAATCAACTTACAAACATTCAGTAGCCTTTCTATACACCAACGATGAACAAATTGAGAAAGAATACAGGAAAACAATTCCAGTTACAATAGCATCAACAAAATTAAATACCTAGGAGTAAACTTATTGAAGGACGTAAATGACCTCTTCAAAGAGAACTACAAACCACTGAAGAAAAAGATCAAAGATGAGTACAGAAGGTGGAAAGATCTCCCGTGCTCAATGATTGGTAGAATCAACATAGTAAAAATGGCTATACTACCAAAAGCAATCTACATGTTCAATGCACTACCCATCAAAATTCCAATGACATTCATCACAGAGATTGAAAAATCTACCCTAAAGTTGTTTGGAAACACAAAAGACCACAAATAGCCAAGGCAATATTGAGCAAAAAGAGCAATGCTGGAGGTATCACAATACCTGACTTCAAATTATACTACAGAGCCATAGCAATAAAAACAGCATGGTACTGGCACAAAAACAGATATGAAGACAAATGGAACAGAACAGAGGACCCGGATATGAATCCACACAAGTATGCCCACCTTACTTTTGACTAAAGCACCAAAAATGTATGATGGAGAAAAGACAGCCTGTTCAACAAATGGTGCTGGAAGAAGTGCCTATCTGCCTGCAGAAAACTGATACTGGATCCATGCCTGTCACCCTGTACTGGTATCAACTCAAAGTGGATTAAGGACCTTAATATCAGAACCAAAACCTTCCAGTTAGTACAGAAAGGAGCAGGGAAGACCCTGAAAAGAATAGGAATAGGCAAGGACTTTCTCAGTAGAACTCCATCAGCCCAGCAACTAAGAGAAAGGATGGACAAATGGGGCTACATGAAATTAAGAAGCTTCTGCACAACAAAAGAAATGGTCTCTAAGCCAAAGAGACCACCACAGAGTGGGAGAAAATATTTGCTAGCTATACATCAGACCAAGGACTGATAACCAGAATATACAGAGAGCTCAAAAAACTAAACTCCCCCAAAATCAATGAGCCAATAAAGAAGCGGGCAAATGAACTAAACAGAACTTTTTCTAAGGAAGAAATCCAAATGGCCAAAAACACATGAAAAATTGCACATCATCCCCAGCCATAAAGGAAATGCAAATCAAGACCACACTAAGATTCTACCTCACCCCTGCCACAATGGCTGGCATCAAGAACATCACCAAAAACAAATGCTGGCAAGGATGTGGGGAAAAAGGAACCCTCATGCACTGCTGGTGGGAATGTAGGCTAGTACAAGCACTTTGGAAAGCAATATGGAGGCTTCCTAAAAAACTAAACGTAGATCTACCATATGATCAAGCAATACCACTCCTAGGGATGTACGTGAAGGAAAGCCACTCAAGTTATAACAAAAGCACCTGCACACTCATGTTTATTGCAGCACTATTTACAATAGCCAAGCTGTGGAAACAGCCAAGACGCCCCACAACTGACAAATGGATCAAGAAAATGTGGTATTTATACACAATATAAATTTTACTCAGCCACAAAGAAGAATGAAATTTTATCATTCACAAGTAAATGAATGGAACTAGAAAACATCATCTTAAGCGAAGTTAGCCAGGCTCAGAAAACCAGAAATCCTATGTTCTTCCTCATATGTAGATTATAGACCCAAAAAAATGCTGTAATGTTATTGGACATGGGTCACACACTAAGCAGAGAACACGCATGAGAGAAACAGGGAAAGGAAAGGAAACCTAAAACTTGAATGTGGTTGATGTGCTCCTGGCTGAGGAGTGAATAAAGTAATCTTAAAATAGCAGAGGCCACTGTGGGAAGAGAACCAGGAAGTGACAAAGAGGTCTGGTAGAGATGAACCAATGTGGGTTGCAATACACAAGTGCATGGAAGCAACACTAGAAACCTCTCTGTATAGCTATCTTTATCCCAAACTAGCAAAAACACTATGTCTTTCTTATTATCTCCTATGTTTTCTCTTCAAAAACATGAGGAAAGAAGAGGGTGGAACAGGATCTGTCTGGAAGTAGGGCAGGGGAGGTGGCAAAAACAATGTATACACATGTAAGTAAATGTAAAAACAATAAAATAAAAGGAGAAAGAAAAATGTAAATATCACATTTGTAATTTCACATTTACAAACGTGAAAATTCAAAGTACTCACAAAAAAGGAGAATCTCCCAAAGTGGAAATTTTTGCAAGAATTTATTTTAGTATAGCAGGATAAAAATAGAAATTTTTAAAGAGAGAAAGAGAAAAGCACCTCCTTTTAGATGTGTCTGTGAGTGTGTGTGTGTGTGTGTGTGTGTGTGTGTGTGTGAGACAAGTTCATGAATGGTGGTCCTATTGTGGGTTCCATATGCTCTGGCTGGTAAAATACAAGTCATCAAGTGGAAGTTTAGCACTCCCCTAATTGTTAGACAATGGTTCTGGGTGGACAAGGTGGGTTCTAAAACATGGAGATGTTACCTAAGTCTGCTTCAACATACAAAGGTGAGCTTTAGGACTTGGTTTTCCAATCATGCCTTTCATTTTTCTGGTAGAATGTGTTTCTACCCATTCTAGGAACCTTGCAGCTTCTTATCATCTCAAAGGTGAAGACAGATGCAGATAATCCCTCTGTACTGCACCATTGTTGCAACTTAACATCTGAGCGGGTGTGTTGAGTAGTGTGCTTGTGCTCCTTTTTTTCAGTTTACTTCTTGGTTCTTAGTTGTGAGTCTGATGCTTTCAATGTTTATTAAATATAACTTCCCTGCCTTCACATTTATCTATCCTGCCTCAATTTTCCTTATTTACACCCATATCCATGGGAAATTGGAGACGACATCACATATTAAACTAGCTATAATCTGAATTGCAGCACAGGGATTATAGTAAAAAGGACAAAGATTTGCAAGTTGAGAAATACAAAAGTCAAAATTGTTACTCTGTTTTCATCTGTGGGGACAAAATACTTCTCCCTTCTTTTTTCTACTTTTCCCTACTTTCTCATGCTATAATAAAATTCACCTGCCCTAAAACTCCAAAGAAAAAGAAGACAAAAAGAGTTTTTATTTGCTTTGTCTTGAGTGGAGACTTAAGGAGAGCACTGTTTCCCTTTTGACTTTATCATGGTGACTTGTTTGCATGTTAAAGGGACATCAGATATTGACTAGTTCTGTAGTCCTGCAAACTCTTCTATTTTCTGTGATTATTTCTCATCCTGTGTTCTGCTTGCTTCTCCTGCTTTCTAGCACCCTTGCCATCTCATTGTTTGGGGTTTTAAGTTTCTCTGCTAGTTTGTTTTAGTTTTGATCCTTTTAATTATATTAGGGTAACATGGAAGAAATAGAAGTGCCTTAGTTACCTGTGATCAGTATAACAACATACCTTACATAGCGTTCTTATGAATTAGAGATATGTATGCAGCTCACAGACGTGGAGGGTCAGGTCCAAGATTGGACCTCTAGTAAGGATAGCAGACAGCAATGGCAGAATCACTTTGAGGAATTACGGTATAAAAAAGATCAAGTAAGAATGACTTCTGCAGGCCAGACTTGATCCTAGGTCAAACGAGACATATCTTCCAGCCCAATGAGCTAGGCAAATCTTTGGGGGAACTTCTGAACTGCTCTTCTGATAACAAGGAATTTAGTGTAGTGCATGCTTTCTATTTTCCTCACATTGGTGTCTCTTTTCCTGCCATCATCTGGTTTTCCTTATGACTCATCTTAAGGAAGAGTCCCTCTTAAAAGTCACTTACAGTCTTGGGAATTTCTTTTTTTTTTTTTAGCCTTATGACAGTTATTTATTTACTTTCTAGGGCTTTTTATTGCCATACAAAATATGCAATAAATGTCCTTATAACATAAACTTTTTAACATATACATATGCACTTTTACTTTTAATAAATATCTCCCATCTGTCAGCAAGCTATCAATATTTCAAATTTTTTGTCAGATGGGTGTAAAGTGGTGTTGCATGACCACTTTTATTTTAAAATTTTTATTTCCCTATCAGTGAATTTGAGCAACTATTTATTGTTGTGGGGAAGGGGCCATTGTATTTGCTCTTCTGTTAGCTAATTTTTAGTTTCTTTTTTTTTTATTTTTTTTTCCATTTTTCTTTTATTATTCATATGTGCATACAAGGCTTGGTTCATTTCTCCCCCCTGCTCCCACCCCCTCCCTTACCACCCGCTCCACCCCCTCCTGCTCCCCCCCTCAATACCCAGCAGAAACTATTTTGCCCTTATTTCTAATTTTGTTGTAGAGAGAGTATAAGCAATAATAGGAAGGAACAAGGGTTTTTGCTGGTTGAGATAAGGATAGCTATACAGGGCATTGACTCACATTGATTTCCTGTGCGTGTGTGTTACCTTCTAGGTTAATTCTTTTTGATCTAACCTTTTCTCTAGTTCCTGGTCCCCTTCTCCTATTGGCCTCAGTTGCTTTTAAGGTATCTGCTTTAGTTTCTCTGCATTAAGGGCAACAAATGCTAGCTAATTTTTTAGGTGTCTTACCTATCCTCACCGCTCCCTTGTGTGCTCTCGCTTTTATCATGTGCTCATAGTCCAATCCCCTTGTTGTGTTTGCCCTTGATCTAATGTCCACATATGAGGGAGAACATACGATTTTTGGTCTTTTGAGCCAGGCTAACCTCACTCAGAATGATGTTCTCCAATTCCATCCATTTACCAGCGAATGATAACATTTCGTTCTTCTTCATGGCTGCATAAAATTCCATTGTGTATAGATACCACATTTTCTTAATCCATTCGTCAGTGCTGGGACATCTTGGCTGTTTCCATAACTTGGCTATTGTGAATAGTGCCGCAATAAACATGGATGTGCAGGTGCCTCTGGAGTAACAGTCTTTTGGGTATATCCCCAAGAGTGGTATTGCTGGATCAAATGGTAGATCGATGTCCAGCTTTTTAAGTAGCCTCCAAATTTTTTTCCAGAGTGGTTGTACTAGTCTACATTCCCACCAACAGTGTAAAAGGGTTCCTTTTTCCCCGCATCCTCGCCAACACCTGTTGTTGGTGGTGTTGCTGATGATGGCTATTCTAACAGGGGTGAGGTGGAATCTTAGTGTGGTTTTAATTTGCATTTCCTTTATTGCTAGAGATGGTGAGCATTTTTTCATGTGTTTTCTGGCCATTTGAATTTCTTCTTTTGAGAAAGTTCTGTTTAGTTCACATGCCCATTTCTTTATTGGTTAATTAGTTTTGGGAGAATTTAGTTTTTTAAGTTCCCTGTATATTCTGGTTATCAGTCCTTTGTCTGATGTATAATTGGCAAATATTTTCTCCCACTCTGTGGGTGTTCTCTTCAGTTTAGAGACCATTTCTTTTGATGAACAGAAGCTTTTTAGTTTTATGAGGTCCCATTTATCTATGCTATCTCTTAGTTGCTGTGCTGCTGGGGTTTCATTGAGAAAGTTTTTACCTATACCTACTAACTCCAGAGTATTTCCGACTCTTTCTTGTATCAACTTAAGAGTTTGGGGTCTGATATTAAGATCCTTGATCCATTTTGAGTTAATCTTGGTATAGGGTGATATACATGGATCTAGTTTCAGTTTTTTGCAGACTGCTAACCAGTTTTCCCAGCAGTTTTTGTTGAAGAGGCTGCTATTTCTCCATCGTATATTTTTAGCTCCTTTGTCAAAGATAAGTTGCTCATAGTTGTGTGGCTTCATATCTGGATCCTCTATTCTGTTCCACTGGTCTTCATGTCTGTTTTTGTGCCAGTACCATGCTGTTTTTATTGTTATTGCTTTGTAATATAGTTTGAAGTCAGGTATTGTGATACCTCCTGCATTGTTCTTTTGACTGAGTATTGCCTTGGCTATTCGTGGCCTCTTGTTTTTCCATATAAATTTCACAGTAGATTTTTCAATCTCTTTAATGAATGTCATTGGAATTTTGATGGGAATTGCATTAAACATGTAGATTACTTTGGGGAGTATCGACATTTTTACTATGTTGATTCTACCAATCCATAAGCATGGGAGATCTCTCCACTTTCTATAGTCTTCCTCAATCTCTTTCTTCAGAAGTGTATAGTTTTCCTTGTAGAGGTCTTTCACATCTTTTGTTAGGTTTACACCTAGGTATTTGATTTTTTTTGAGGCTATTGTAAATGGAATTGTTTTCATACATTCTTTTTACGTTTGCTCATTGTTAGTGTATAGAAATGCTAATGATTTTTCTATGTTGATTTTATATCCTGCTACTTTGCTATAGCTATTGATGATGTCTAGAAGCTTCTGAGTAGAGTTTTTTGGGTCTTTAAGGTATAGGATCATGTCGTCTGCAAATAGGGATATTTTGACAGTTTCTTTACCTATTTCTATTCCTTTTATTCCTTCTTCTTGCCTAATTGCTCTGGCTAGGAATTCCAGTATTATGTTGAATAGGAGTGGAGATAGTGGGCATCCTTGTCTGGTTCCTGATTTTAGAGGGAACGGTTTTAATTTTTCTCCGTTAAGTATAATGCTGGCTGTAGGTTTGTCATATATAGCTTTTATAATGTTGAGGAACTTTCCTTCTATTCCTAGTTTTCTTAGAGCTTTTATCATGAAATGATGTTGGGTCTTATCAAAGGCTTTTTCTGCGTCTATTGAGATGATCAAGTGGTTTTTGTCTTTGCTTCTGTTAATGTGGTTTATTACGTTTATTGATTTTCGTATGTTGAACCACCCCTGCATCACTGGGATGAAGCCTACCTGGTCGTGGTGGATAATCTTTTTGATGTGTTGCTGAATTCGGTTTGCCATTATTTTGTTGAGGATTTTTGCATCAATGTTCATTAAGGAGATTGGCCTATAGTTCTCCTTTTTGGAGGTGTCTTTGCCTGGTTTTGGGATAAGTGTAATACTGGCTTCATAAAATGTGTTTGGCAGTTTTCCTTCCCTTTCTATTTTGTGGAACAGTTTAAGGAGGGTTGGTATCAGTTCTTCTTTAAAGGTCTGATAGAATTCAGCAGAGAATCCATCGGGTCCTGGACTTTTCTTTTTGGGGAGACTCTTGATTGCTGCTTCAATTTCATTTTGTGTTATAGGTCTATTCAGGTGATTAATTTCCTCTTGGTTCAGTTTTGGATGATCATATGTATCTAGAAATCTGTCCATTTCTTTTAGATTTTCAAATTTATTTGAATATAGGTTCTCAAAGTAGTCTCTGATGATTTCCTGGATTTCCATGGTGTTTGTTGTTATCTCCCCTTTTGCATTCCTGATTCTACTAATTTGGGTTTTTTCTCTCCTCATTTTAGTCAGGTTTGCCAGGGGTCTATCGATCTTGTTTATTTTTTCAAAGAACCAACTTTTTGTTTCATTAATTCTTTGTATGGTTTTTTTGGTTTCTATTTCGTTGATTTCAGCTCTTATTTTTATTATTTCTCTCCTTCTATTTGTTTTGGGATTTGCTTGTTCTTGTTTTTCTAGGAGTTTGAGATGTATCATTAGGTCATTGATTTGGGATCTTTCAATCTTTTTAATATATGTACTCATGGCTATAAACTTTCCTCTCAAGACTGCCTTAGCTGTGTCCCATAGGTTCCGGTAGGTTGTGTTTTCATTTTCATTGACTTCTAGGAACTTTTTAATTTCCTCTTTTATTGCATCGATGATCCATTCTTCATTAAGTAATGAGTTATTTAGTTTCCAGCTGTTTGCATGTTTTTTGTCTTTACTTTTGTTGTTGAGTTCTACTTTTACTGCATTGTGGTCAGATAGTATGCACGGTATTATTTCTATTTTCTTATATTTGCTGAGGCTTGCTTTGTGCCCTAGGATATGATCTATTTTGGAGAAGGTTCCATGGGCTGCTGAGAAGAATGTATATTGTGTAGAGGTTGGATGAAATGTTCTATAGACATCTACTAGGTCCACTTGATCTATTGCATATTTTAGATCTTGGATTTCTTTATTGAGTTTTTGTTTGGATGACCTATCTATTGATGATAATGGAGTGTTAAAGTCTCCCACAACCACTGTGTTGGCGTTTATATATGCTTTTAGGTCTTTTAGGGTATGTTTGATGAAATTGGGTGCATTGACATTGGGTGCGTACAGATTGATGATTATTATTTCCTTTTGGTCTATTTCCCCTTTTATTAGTATGGAATGTCCTTCTTTGTCTCGTTTGATCAATGTAGGTTTGAAGTCTACTTTGTCAGAGATAAGTATTGCTACTCCTGCTTGTTTTCGGGGGCCATTAGCTTGGTAAATCTTCTTCCAGCCTTTCATCCTAAGCATATGCTTATTTCTGTCGGTGAGATGAGTCTCCTGTAAGCAACAAATTGTTGGATCTTCTTTTTTAATCCATTTTGTCAAACGGTGTCTTTTGATGGGTGAATTAAGTCCATTGACATTAAGTGTTAGTACTGATAGGTATGTGGTGATTCCTGCCATTTAGTTATCTTAGTTGTTTGAAGGTTTGATTGTGTGTACCTAACTTGATGTTACTCTCTACTGTCTTGCTTTTTCTTATCCTGTGGTTTGATGCTGCCTGCCTTTTCATGGTTAAGTTGGGGGTCACTTTCTGTGTGCAGGATCCCTTGCAGAATCTTTTGTAATGGTGGCTTTGTGGTCACATATTGTTTTAGTTTCTGCTTATCATGGAAGACTTTTATTGCTCCATCTATTTTGAATGATAGCTTTGCTGGGTAGAGTATCCTGGGGTTGAAGTTATTTTCATTCAGTGCCCGGAAGATCTCACCCCACGCTCTTCTTGCTTTTAATGTTTCTGTTGAGAAGTCTGCTGTGATTTTGATGGGTTTACCTTTGTATGTTACTTGTTTTTTCTCTCTTGCAGCCTTCAATATTCTTTCCTTAGTTTCTGAACTTGTTGTTTTAATGATATGTCGTGGAGTAGTTCTATTTTGATCTGGTCTGTTTGGTGTCCTGGAGGCCTCTTGCATTTGTATGGGAATATCTTTCTCTAGATTTGGGAAATTTTCCATTATTATTTTGTTGAATATATTACGCATTCCCTTCGCTTGCACCTCTTCTCCTTCTTCGATGCCCATGATTCTCAAGTTTGGTCTTTTGATGGAGTCGGTGAGTTCTTGCATTTTCTTTTCACAGGTCTTGAGTTGTTTAATTAATAGTTCTTTGGTTTTTCCTTTAATTACCATTTCATCTTCAAGTTCTGAGATTCTGTCTTCTGTTTGTTCTATTCTGCTGGATTGGCTTTCCGTTTTGTTTTGCAGTTCTGTTTTGTTCTTTTTTCTGAGGTTTTCCATATCCTGGCTGTTTTCTTCTTTATTGTTGTCTATTTTTGTCCTGAGTTCATTTATCCATTTATTCATTGTGTTCTCTCTTTCACTTTGGTGTTTATACAGTGCTTCTATGGTTTCCTTTATTTCTTCTTTTGCTTTTTCAAATTCTCTATTTTTATTGTCTTGGAATTTCTTGAGTGTCTCCTGTACATTTTGGTTGACCCTATCCAGTATCATCTCTATAAAATTCTCATTGAGTACTTGTAGTATGTCTTCTTTTAAATTATTCTTGTAGGCTTCATTGGGTCCTTTGGCATAGTTTATCTTCATTTTGTTGGAGTCTGGCTCTGAGTTTCTGTTCTCTTCATTCCCCTCTGGTTCCTGTACTAATTTTTTGCTGTGGGGAAACTGGTTTCCTTGTTTTTTCTGTCTTCCTGTCATTGTCCTTGGTGTTGTTACTGTCCCTGTACTGTGTGCAATTAAGTATTTTCTAGCTTGTAATAATAACAATGGTAATATTGAGAACGGAAGAGTGAGCTGAGATGGAAAGCAAGAAGTTAAAGAAAAGGGGAAAACAAATATACAGACAAGAGGGAGAAAGCAGAACAAGGTATCAGACAAGAGAGTTTCAAAGGTATAAACAGGGAGTGTTAGTGTACTAATCGACAGTAAGCTGGTCCGCGTCTTCCCAAGCCGTATGGGCGCCGGCCACTGGCGGCCCCGGGGGCCTCCTCGGTTCTCCGTTTAACGTGAAGTGGAGATTCTCTGCGCCGGCTGGAGATGTGGAGGAGTCAAAGTTATGCCTTTTCTCGGTGATTATGCCTGCAAAGTGTGTCTCCAGCGTCTCTCCAAGATTTCACTATAGGAGGGTCGCTTTCTGCTTCCTCCCTCTAGCCGCCATCTTGGAATTCCTCTTGGGAATTTCTTTTAATCGAGTCTGAGGACAAAGGAGAGCCCTTTGAAAGATTGAACACTAGGCCAGTCACAAAGAAATGACTTTATAATGGGAGAAGACCATACTTGGAATAAGCTGTTTTTTTTTGTTTTTTGTTTTTTGTTTTTTTATTATTCATATGTGCATACAAGGCTTGGTTCATTTCTCCCCCCTGCCCCCACCCCCTCCCTTACCACCCACTCCACCCCCTCCCGCTCCCCCCCTCAATACCCAGCAGAAACTATTTTCCCCTTATCTCTAATTTTGTTGTAGAGACAGTATAAGCATTAATAGGAAGGAACAAGGGGTTTTGCTGGTTGAGATAAGGATAGCTATACAGGGCATTGACTCACATTGATTTCCTGTGCATGGGTGTTACCTTCTAGGTTAATTCTTTTTGATCTAACCTTTTCTCTAGTACCTGTTCCCCTTTTCCTATTGGCCTCAGTTGCTTTTAAGGTATCTGCTTTAGTTTCTCTGCATTAAGGGCAACAAATGCTAGCTAGTTTTTTAGGTGTCTTACCTATCCTCAGCCCTCCCTTGTGTGCTCTCGCGTTTATCATGTGCTCATAGTCCAATCCCCTTGTTGTGTTTGCCCTTGATCTAATGTCCACATATGAGGGAGAACATACGATTTTTGGTCTTTTGGGCCAGGCTAACCTCACTCAGAATGATGTTCTCCAGTTCCATCCATTTACCAGCGAATGATAACATTTCGTTCTTCTTCATGGCTGCATAGAATTCCATTGTGTATAGATACCACATTTTCTTAATCCATTCGTCAGTGGTGGGGCATCTTAGCTGTTTCCATAACTTGGCTATTGTGAATAGTGCCGCAATAAACATGGATGTGCAGGTGCCTCTGGAGTAACAGTCTTTTGGGTATATCCCCAAGAGTGGTATTGCTGGATCAAATGGTAGATCGATGTCCAGCTTTTTAAGTAGCCTCCAAATTTTTTTCCAGAGTGGATGTACTAGTTTACATTCCCACCAACAGTGTAAGAGGGTTCCTTTTTCCCCGCATCCTCGCCAACACCTGTTGTTGGTGGTGTTGCTGATGATGGCTATTCTAACAGGGGTGAGGTGGAATCTTAGTGTGGTTTTAATTTGCATTTCCTTTATTGCTAGAGATGGTGAGCATTTTTTCATGTGTTTTCTGGCCATTTGAATTTCTTCTTTTGAGAGAGGTGGTGGTCTAAACAGGAGAAGTCCCATCCCATTCTCAAGATTGGAGCAACAGGGAAACAGAGCAAAGGGTCCATATGAGAAAATGAAACCTCAATGTTGAATTTGAGGGAACACCCATAGGAAAATGAAGCAGCTGGCATGTGGCAACCTAGAAGGAATGGCACAGGAGCACCTGGAAGAAATGTCTAAACAAGTCCTGGATCCCGGCCACAAAAGATGACAATGGGTATGGAAGAGAAAGCAGTCACAACATAAACAGTAGAAAAGTACGTGCAGAACAGAACAAATAGCTAAGTCATTCAATGAGTAAGTAGGGACAAATGTCCTCACGTTGTGCAGAAATAAATGTAGGTGATCTGAGTCAAGACATTTTAAATCTGAGACCGAGTCATGATGTCTGAGATCTGATATGTGAATCAAGATATATTACATCCAAAATCCAAGTCACAATGTTTTAGATCTGATACCAAGTCACGGCACCAAAATGTGCATCCAGGGAGAGAAGAATTCAGGCAGAAATGTCAGTTAAGTGATAGCAAAGTTCAATAGGAAAAGAACAACCTTTCAAGAGTCTGAATACTAGACATCTGTTGAGTGATAATAAGAATGACTTGAGTAGATTTTCCTATATACTAAGAGGTAGGCGCCTAGTTTCGTTCCTCTACATACAATGTCCTTGCCTCCGAGCACCATTTATAAAAGACTGTCTATCTACAAAGTATGTTCTTGGCACCATTGTTGAAAACCAATTGGTTATAAATATATAGGAAATATATATACACACTTATACATATACACATATGTACACATGTGAAATTGATAAAAATAAATAAGAATAAATAGGGAAAGCTGTAATTTTTGATTAGTTAGAGTGAAGAGATACCATTTTGGTGTGCTTCTTTCCTTTATTATTCTGCAGTAACTGTAAAGTTTTAATAGGTTTTAAGAAAATGATAAGTAGTACTACATAGAAAACAATTTTAAAATGTCAAGAAGAGTCTTACACAAAAAAGTAAAAGATGCTTTCTGAATTAGTATTACCCTTATCCTCATTTTCTAGCAATAATTGTTAAGATGTTTGAGTTTTGTGTCTTCTGGTCACTACAATGAACTCTCAATCACATCTCTGTCACAATTCTTTCATTCAAGATGAAGACTGTAGGCACTTTCGCTACTTTTCACACCCCTCAGTCTTGGATACTTGTTACAGTATTTTTTCAACATTTGAATACTGTCCATAATTGTAATGAAAAACGTTGTGTTTTCACATCAGATGAATTCTGAAAGTTTTAAACACCACAAACTACCATTTCCTGCATAGTGACGATGTCTACATGACTTGTTGCAGAATCAGGGACCCATAGTGAGAGTCATGTGATTCCATCCCATAAAATCCTTCTGTAGATCTCACAGGAACCAGTTTCAAGTTCCAAAGTCCCATATGCCATAATTTCTCACTTTTTCACGGATTAACTCTAAGCTTGGCAGTGTTTTCATGAAAGTAATACATGATTAATTTGGGCTTTTGGAGGGCATGAGAGTGTTTTATTGCTTATGGGTTTTGTTTTTGTTTTGTTGTTAGTTTTTTGGCAGTACTGTGATTTGAAGCCTTTATGCTTTCCAGGCAAGAGGCCTATCACTTGGCCAGTGACCTCAGACAGACTCTTTTTTCCTACTGTATAAAACACCTCATCTATACAATGTTCATTTAACTTAACATGTCTTCTAGAAAAGAAAGCACTGCTGGTCATCTTGTTTTTGTTAAACTTATGGAACTTAATCCCTGTCAACTTTTGCATAGCATTTAAACAAAGTTTAGACACATAGGCCACACATTTCTTACAGGATGTCAAATGTGAGAAAATCACTTAAAAGAGTTTTATATAAAAAGATACTCAAATGAACTCTGATTTAGTTCAAACTCAGTTTCCTAAATAGTCCAAGGCTGACTCACGTGAGTAGAAAACACAAGCAATTATCTTGATGAAACATCAAATCTCTCCCTTAAGCCACATTTTGGCAAGTATTTCTCAGGAGAGAATAAAGACAGAATTAGGTGCTAGTTCTGCATTAGTTCATTAGTATTTGACCTTAGGAAATAATTTAGCTAACTCTTAAGTGACAGCCATATTAATCACAAATAGAAACTTGTTATAAGTTCCACCTTTTATATACTTAAGACATGCTCATACATCTTGTTACCTTCTTGAATATTCTGAGGTTTTGTTCCTATCCATTGTCAATTTTGGATGGCTGGAGGTGTGGCTCAAGTGGTAATAGTGCTTGCTACTTACCAAGCATGAGGCCCTGAGCCCTGAGTTCAAACCCTAATATCACCAAACAAAAAACCTATTTCCCATTTTGAAATAATGCTTTAACATAATCCTGGCTCTACAAAATCCTTTCTCATCAAAAAACATTTCCTTTTCCTTTAACTTTCTTTTCCCAAAATCATACCCAATACCTTCCTATGACATATGCTTGTTGACATTATTTTAAATAATTTTTATAAATCTTGACTTTAGACAAATTGTTTATTCCAATAAAATACAATACTCTTTGTATCCTTTTATTTCAAAGGAGACACAGGGAGAAAGCCATCAAAACTAATTTTCCCACATAGAAATTTACAAAAACATATGTGTACTTAATGTGGTCGAAATATCACTGCCCATCAATGTAGTTAGGCATTTTGGAAAAACAAGAAATTTATGAGAGAAAATAAAATGTCCACACCTATAAGCTAAGACAGGAGGGAGTCTTTGGACTTGGGGGGCTACATCACATTGTGACCATCCAGCTGCACTTAGAAAGAGATCCAGAGATGGCAAATTAAGGCAGAATATTGAGCCCTGTTATCTATTAAGAAATCAATTAATCTTTTAGGCACTTTGAGGGGTGCTTGGGATTCCTGGCAGGATATTGGTACCTGATGGGGTGGTGATCCAAATAGTAGGCTAGAAATGAAGCCTCTACCTGCATCTAAAATCAGGTAGAGTCTGACAGTTTGCTCGGAGCTTCTTCACCTCAGCTGCACAGGGTGCATGAGCACATCCCTGCGTGTACTGGACAGCAGCAAGAGCTTGGGACTGCCCACTACAACTTCGTTCTTGTCAAGTTCAGATTTTTACTGTGAATAGGAGATTTTCCTCCCTTCTTGTTAAGAATTTTTAGAAGCTATAATCAGTTAAGATATTCTGAAAAAAATTGGCAGTGCCTGTGTTTTGAACCCAGGACTTCATCTTTGCCAGCCAGCTACTCTATCACTAGGGCTATGCCCCAGAACAAGGAAAATTTCAAACACAAACTTTGCAGTTCCTGCTTACACATCACACAGTTCAGGGGATGTGGCTACAGCTCTCAGTCAGTCCCCTATGATTATCTGCTGTGTTTAAGTTGTTGTGGGATTGACTGAGTGTTTCCCTTCTCTTTGTTCTGTGAAAATATGCCTCCCAAAAAGGAAATGCTGCTCATAAACAAGGTGTCACTTAACTGAGAAAGTTAGGAAAATGTCTAAAGAATACACTGAGGATATTAGGAGAAAATAGCAAGTAAGTATAAGAGCTAACAATAATGATATAGAAAAGAAATGGAAAGATAACAAACACGTCCTAAAGTTCACTGTTTGAAAATGCTAACTCTAGAAAAACTAATCAAGAAAAAGAATGTAAAAATAGATGTACGTTCTAAACAAAAAGGAATATAGAATTTTTAAACCTGTTGAATTCACTATAAGAAGGAATCCAAGGTTGATAGGAGAAAAACAGAGAGGATGAACCAATTTGGGTTATAATACATATATACATGGAAATGTCACAATGAAATTCTGGGTATAAATATCTTAAACAAAAATGTCTTTTTTCTAAAACAGAACAAGAAGGTAAAACAGGTCCTGTCTAGGGGTTTGCACAAGTGGGAGGGAGGATGATGTAGGGAAGAGGTGTAGGAGGATGAATATAGGAGAAGTAATTATGTAGTCATGTATGAAAGTGGAAATGACCCAAACATTGTATGCATATATGAATAAAATAAAAATTAAAAAAAAAAAAGTCCACATATTAGGGAAAAAAACCTGTTTCAATTAATGTGTAAATAATATGTACAAAGAAATTAATTTAAAAATTTTTAATTATACTCAGAGGAGGTATAGAGAATAATCAGGTCTCATGATTTTTGTATTTCTGTTCACTGATCCTGAGCAAGTCACCTCAGAAGACTTTAATACCATCCTTAAATACCAAATAGGAGTAAAAATTGGTTTTTCATTTAAATTTTGGAATTATCTTTTTTAATGAAATTTAGGAGTCAAAGTGGCAGATTTTTGGTAAGTATAAGTAGAACAGCTTCTGTTACTTTGTTAAAGAATAAAGCATCTGTCAGATTATGTCTTCACTCCATTCTACTTGTTGACTTCAATTGAATCATTACTCTTTAATTTGCATTTGGATGACTGGCAGTTCTATTAAATTCAGGAAAAATAGGTATTGACAGATATCTTGGTTTCCACAATTGGCTAAAATGAAAACATGTTTTACTATAAACTAAGGCAGCTTCCCAATTTATAGTTCACAGTTTTACCAATTCTTTATCAATAATGTGATGTGCTATATTGTACTGCTTTACTTTTGGGGGTAAGAGAGCAGCAAGAGGGATGTTGAGGCCCAGTGACCGAGTTGAAGGGAGTACCAGGAAGAGTACTGTATTCTTTTGATTAGGTAACTTTCATCCTTTTTAAAATTTGATATAATTTGTACATATTTATGGAGTACAGTATTATAATTTATACACAAGTACAATTTCAAGGATCAAATCAAAGTAATTAATTTTTCCATCTCCTCAACCATCATCATTTCTACATGTTGGGAACCCTGAAACTCATCTCCTCTAGTTGACTATGGTAGAACAGAATCCAATTTTGCAGTTTCTCTAACTTAAAATGCTAGAGTAGAATAAAAAATATCCAGGCATTTTAGTACTGGGGTGGAGAACAGACATGATCAACTTGAAAGAAGAAAGTCAAATAAGAGAGACAGAGAGACACTTTTTCAAAAGTTTCTATGACTGAAAATATCCTTGAGCAGACAGCATGGTTGCTTAACTTTGGCAATGTTGATTTCGGCCTGAAAAGTTGTTTCTGGAGGATGTCCTGTGTGGTGTGAGATGTTTAGCAGCACACCTGGTACATTCCCACTAGATTCCAGCAGCACCCAAACCCCAGTTCCGGCCATCAAAAATATCTGTGGAAATCTCCAAATGTCCTCTGAAGGCAAAAATCACGGCTAGTTAAGAATCATTCCCTAGGGGCTGGTGGAGTGGCTCAAGTGGTAGAGCCCCTGCTTAGCAAGCATGAGGCCTGAATTCAAACCCTAGTACCACAAAAAAAAAAAATCATTCTCTACACAAAAAGCACGCCAAATAAATGTCACAGTTTGCAAATAACACATTTTAAATGAACTAAAATGATTTAACAAATTCAAAGTAACTTAACTGGGTCCCAAAACCAAACTCAAGAAATTAAAAGGAGCTCACTACTAGAGGACTTGCCTAGCATGCAAGAGGCCTTGGGTTCGATCCTAGCACACAGATAAAAACAAAAATGAACAGAGAAATAAAAAAACAAAGGCCTTCAAGTCCAAGAAATTATTTTCTCATGGTATGGTGGAATTAAATATAAATCAATTACATAAAAATATTTGAAAAAAATCCCAAATACTATAGACTAACTAATATACTTCCAAATAACACATATGCAAAAAAAACTAAAGAAAAGATATCAAGAGGGAAATATTTCAAAGTGGGTGAAAATAAAGACAGTGTCTGGAAGCTAAAGCAATATTTAGGGAAATTTTCATTGATAAAATCTAACATGCATTCTGGAAAACAGAAGAGACAATTTTTGTAATCTTGAGTTTGGCCAAATATAAATGCAATGCTAAACTCATGATATATAAAAGTGAAAACTGGTAAAATGAATGTCATCAAAATTGAAAACTTCTTTGAAAGCACTGTGAAGAAGATGAAAGGACATTTTTGAAAATGTAAAATAGAGCAATCACTTTGGAAAACAGTTTGGAATTTTCCAAAAGTTAAATATCTAACCACTATGATAGATATCATACTCCTAAATATTTATTCAAGGAAAATTAAATTCCACATCAAGAGCTATATGTAAATATTGATGGAAGCTTTATTTGCAATAGCCAACTACAGGAAATGACTGAATAGAGAAACCGAAATGTTTAAATTATGCATACCTATTGTTATGATTTGGATAAAAAATGGCCTGAAAGGCTCGTGTGTTGAAGGCGTTCTCTAAATACTGGGGGCAATATTTAGCGGTAATTGGATAATGAGGGCTCTAATTTTATCCATTGATAAATTCATAACTAAATGGACTATTAGGAGGTAAGGTCAACATAGAGAAAGTAGGTCACTGGGGGAGTACCTCTGAAGGACTCACTGTCTCTGCTTTCTGGCCACCAAGAAATAACAAGCTTTCCTCCATCATGCCATGTCACCATGATGTTTCTCCTTGCCATGGCAATGGAGCCAGCCTACAATGGACTGAAACCTTTGAAACCCTGAGTTAACATAAACCTTTCTCCTTTAACTTCATTTTCTTAGATATGTTGTCACAGCAACAAAAAGCTTACTAACACACCTATACAACTGCATGATAATCAGTAATGAAAGACAAACTATTTGTACACAAACTACTGCTACATAATCACAAAGAATGAACTATTACTACACATAGTAATATTGATGAATCTCAAAGTAGTTTTGCAAAGTAAAAAAAGGCAGACAAGAGGAATATATATTGTATGGTTCTACTTATTTTACATTCTCAAAACTGCAAAGCTAAAGTGACAGAAATCAGATTAGAGACTGCATGGGAATCCACTGGAATAAAGGAGTAGGAGGAAGAAATTAAAGGAAACAGACAGAAATCTTCCAGGTGATGGATGTGTTTATTAGCTTGACTGTGTTGATGACACTACTGGTGTATACCTATGCCAAAATTTACCAAATTACATGTTTAAACATATAAATTTTACTGTATATTAATTGTTCCCTTATTAATTTACTTAAAATAAAATATAAAGAATATGAAAAACAATTTTTTAACATCTACTTCTACTTTCAGAAGTAGAACACAGGCTCTAAAGTTAGATGATATGTTGTTCAAACCCTGGTTTCCTTAAACGCAAGGGGAAAAGGCTTGAGTGAATTGGAGAATGGAGACACACAGGGTCACAAACACTAACTTCCTTACTATATACAAAAGTGAAAACTTGTGAGCCACAATAGAGAAAGGTGTACGAAAAGGCACAGAATGAATAGGTACAATTCTGTATCAAGGTTTATTTATTTGATAAAGTCTACCTGAAAATTGTAGAAAAACTTTAGTTAAATAAACAGAAATGTGATTTATCTAAATATTTCAAAGCATATTTAACATTCCAAGTCTTAAGAACATATCACACTAATAGGATGCACCTTGAGGCAAATTTGAGATCAAGAATATACTGGAGAGCCAATCCAGATTATCCAGCCACAACTCATAAGCAGGTAGCTGGTGAAACTTCTTAGATCTCACATAGAAATTGTTGAAACATAGAAATGCTAGGGCCTTAACTTAACACCACAGTGGAAGCTGACTTCCTCTTACCCAAACCAGCATTGAAAACACCAAACAAACTGCATTTTAGTGATTGCTTACCACTTTACAAGTGTATGCATATGAAGAATTTTTCTTATACCAGACCTCTTCCCCCTTCAATACCTTTCACAGAACTCATTTGTTATACTTACAGCTAACTTTTATATTACCAAAAAGTTGAGAAGTATAGAGACACAGGTTCAGACATTAAAAATCAATCCTTATAATGACAACCTCAAGGCAGCATGAGACATTTGGAGAAGTTTGAGGAAAGGGTGCTAATTCCTGAAATGCTCTGGAGAAGAAATCTCTGCACTGAAGCACAAGGAACTTTGCTAAGGGTGAGGCTATAAACTGGGTTCCTTGTGATATTCTGCATGCCTGGAGTTGAAAAGTGAGGTCCTTGTAATATGCTTTTTCCTTGCTTGGATTACACATCTTTAAATGCTACATCTTGTCAGGCCTGAACCCCATGAGCTGCAGATTCAATAATATTGTAGTAACTCTGAATTAATCTACTCAAAAAAATGTTCATGTTTGTGTTAACTTACTCAAAGTCCTCCTACACCAAGTCTCACTTGTCCAAAAATAGCATTCACCTTTTCACTTGTGCAAATGATGGTTTTCTCTCTATCCAAGGAACAGAAGAGTTCTGGAGAGAGTAACAGCTGTGGTTTCACCTTATAAATTTCATTTCAGAAAGCACGTATCTGTGATCAGTTCTGAACATAAGCCTTGGCATACTTCTCTGAAATATTAGCCCACAGGAAATCAATAACCACATTAAAGATGTTTCTGTGTTTAAAAAAGTAGGAGAAGAGGATTCCAAGATGGCGACTATAGGCAGGAAGCAGAAAGCGTGCTTCCTAAAGTAAAATCTTGGAGAGATGCTGGAGATACACCTTGCAGGAAAAACCACTAAGAAGAGGCAAAACTCCGACACCTCCACACCCTCAGCCTGCGCATACCATCCCCACTCCACGTTAAATGGAGAAACTAGGAGGACTCCTGTGCCGCCAGATGCCAGCATCTAACCTGATTGGGAGAAGCACACCACCAGGTGAGCTAAGCAGCATGCGATACTCCAACAAACAACCCTGGGCCAGATCAGCATAGCCTCCTGGACAGACTGACCCCCACCCAGGAAAAAAAGAGAAAAAACCAAACTGAATAATAAACAAGCAGCTGAAAAAAAAAAAGACACATAGCAAAGACGGTGGGGTGCCCTGAACACCAGAGAGTGTGGGGGCACTCCCCACGCGAACTGTAAATAAACAATCGGGCTGGAAAAGGTGGGTGTGGTGCCACCTCCCCCAGTGTGCTTGCAGAGGGGAAGGATTCCAACAATGGCTGAAGTCTGGCATGCTCCACCAGAGAGTGGGGTAGGGGCACTTCCCACTCAAACTGTAAATAACCCAGTCGGAGAAGGCAGGAGTGGTGTTACCTCCCACAGTGTGCTTGGAGAGGGGAAAGCTGCCAACGGTGGCTAAAGTGGGGCACGCTCCACCAGAGAGTGGGGGAGGGGCACCTCCCTACACAAACTCTAAATAAAAAAAAGACTGCAATTGCAAAAGGAAGGTAGGGCTGTATACTGGAGAAAACAAAAGGGGCATGCGCCCAGGAGAACGCTAAATAACCAAAGCCTGCAGCAGCAGATGGCTCACAGTAGGAGGCAGGTTAGATGCAGCCTCAGATAGACATTCACAAAGCTGTCTCCAGGCTCCTTTTTTTTTTCTCTTCCTTTGATGAGACAATGACAGAACTAGGACTAGATGCTGAAGGGCTAACTGAAACTATATTGCATTTAAACTTGGGAGTTTTGTTTTCTTTTGTTTTTTGCTTTTTTGGTTTTTGTTTTTTCCCCTTTGCTGCAAAAATGACAGAACTACTTCTCAAACACTGAGAAGTCTTCAGGTCTAGAGCCTGAAGGAGTAACACCAAAATTATTATTGCATTTGAACTTGGGGGTTTTCTTTCTTTATTTTTTATTTTTTTCCTCTCTCTGTCTCTCTAACGCCTGTTTATCTTGCCATTGATTAGTACACTATCTCTCCCTGTTTATTTCTTTGGCTGTGTTTTTTGTTTGTTTGTTTGGGGTTTTTTTGTTTGTTTGTTTTTCCCTTATTCTTTACCTTCTTTGCTTTCCCTCTCCTCTCACCCTTCCATTCTAGATATCACCATTGTTATTATTACAAGCTAGACAATACTAAATTACACACAGTACAGGGCCAGTAACAACAGCAAGGGCAATGATGGGAAGATGGAAAAAAGAGGTAAACCATTTTCCTCCATTAATAAATTAGTACAGGAACCAGAGGCAAAAGAAGAAAACAGATACCAAGACACAGACTCCAACAAAACGAAGATAAACTATGCCAAAGAGCCCAATGAAGCCCAGAAGAACATTCTGAAAGAAGAAATATAGAGATGATACTGGATATGGTCAAACAAAATGTATAGGAGACACTCAAGAAATTCCAAGACAACAAAAATAAAGAATTTGAGAAAGCACAAGAACGAATAAAAGAAACAATAGAATCACTGTATAAACACGAAAGTGAAACAAAGAACATGATAAATAAAGAGTTAAATGAACTCAGGGTGAAAATAGACAATATTAAAGAGTAAACGACTCAGGATATGGAAAACCTCAGAAAAAAGAACGAAACAGAAATGCAAAACAAAATGGAAGGCCAATCCAGCATACTAGAACAAACAGAAGACAAAATCTCAGAACTTGAAGATGAAATGGTAATTAAAGGAAAAACTGAAGAACTATTAGTTAAACAACTCGAGATCTGTGAAAAGAAAATGCAAGAACTTACTGCCTCCATCAAAAGACCAAACCTGAGAATCATGGGCATTGAAGAAGGAGAAGAGGTGCAAGAAAAAGGAATGCATAATATATTCAACAAAATAATTACAAAAAATTTCCCAAATCTAGAGAAAACTATGCCCATACAGGTACAGGAAGCCTCCAGAACTCCAAACAGACCTGACCAAAATAGAACTACCCCATGACATATTACAATTAAAACAACAAGTACAGAGACTAGAGAAAGAATATCGAAGCCTGTAAGAGAGAAAAAACAAATAACATACAAAGGTAAACCCATCAAAATCACAGCAGACTTCTCAACAGAAACATTAAAAGCAAGAAGAGCTTGGGGTGAGGTCTTCTGGGCACTGAATGAAAATAACTTCAACCCTAGGATACTCTATCCAGCAAAACTATCATTCAAAATAGATGGAGGGATGTGAGGGCGATCTGGCTGCGACATCTGTCACCCCATTGATCGCCAGGGTTGATTCGGCTGATCTGGCTGGCTAGGCGGGTGTCCCCTTCCTCCCTCACCGCTCCATGTGCGTCCCTCCCGAAGCTGCGCGCTCGGTCGAAGAGGACGGCCATCCCCGATAGAGGAGGACCGTTCTTCGGTCAAGGGTATACGAGTAGCTGCGCTCCCCTGCTAGAACCTCCAAACAAGCTCTCAAAATAGATGGAGTAATAAAAGTCTTCCATGATAAGCAGAAACTAAAACAATATATGACCACAAAGCCACCATTACAAAAGATTCTGCAAGGGATTCTGCACACAGAAAGTGAAACCCAACATAACCATGAAAAGGCAGGCAGTACCAAACTACAGGAAAAGAAAAAGCAAGAAAGTAGAGAATAACATCAATTTAGCTACACACAACCAAACCCTCAAACAACTAAGACAACTAAATGACAGGAATCACCACATACTTATCAATACGAATACTTAATGTTAACAGACTTAATTCCCCCATCGAAAGGCACCGATTGACAAACTAGATTAAAAAGGAAGATTCAACAATTTCTTGCTTACAGAAGACCCATCTCATCAATAGAAATAAGTATAGGCTTAGGATGAAAGGCTGGAAGAAAATTTACCAAGACAATGGCCCCCGAAAACAGGCAGCAGTAGCAATACTTATCTCTCACAAAGTAGACTTCAAACCTACATTGATCAAAAAATAAAGAAGGACATTCCATACTAATAAAAGAGGAAATAGACTAAAAGGAAATAACAATTACCAACCTATATGCACCCAATGTCAACGCACCCAGTTCATCAAACATACCCTGAAGGACCTAAAAGCATATATTAACTCCAACACAGTGGTCTAGGGAGACTTTAACACCCCACTGTCATCAATAGATAGGTCATCCAAACAATCAATAAAGAAATCCTACGTCTAAAACATACCATAGAACAAATGGACCTAGTTGATGTCTACAGAACATTTCATCCAACTTCTACACAATATACATTCTTCTCAGCAGCCCATGGAACCTTCTCCAAAATAGATCATGTCCTAGGGCACAAAGCAAGCCTCAGCAAATATAAGAAAATAGAAATTATACCGTGCATTCTATCTGATCACAATGCAATAAAACTAGAACTCAACAACAAAAGTAAAGACAAAAAACATGCAAACAGCTGGAAACTGAATAACTCATTGCTTAATGAGCAATGGGTCATGGATGAAATAAAAGAGGAAATTAAAAGGTTCCTGGAAGTCAATGAAAATGAAAACACAACTTACCGGAACTTATGGGACACAGCAAAGGCAGTCCTGAGAGGAAAGTTTATAGCCATGAGTGCATATATTAAAAAGACTGAAAGATCCCAAATCAATGACCTAATGATACATCTCAAACTCCTAGAAAAACAAGAACAAGCAAATCCCAAAACAAATAGAAGGAGAGAAATAATAAAAATAAGAGCTGAAATCAATGAAATAGAAACCAAAAAAACCATACAAAGAATTAATGAAACAAAAAGTTGGTTCTTTGAAAAAATAAACAAGATCGACAGACCCCTGGCAACCTGACTAAAATGAGGAGAGAAAAAACCCAAATTAGTAGAATCAAGAATGCAAAAGGGGAGATAACAACAAACACCATGGAAGTCCAGGAAATCATAAGAGACTGCTTTGAGAACCTATATTCAAATAAATTTGAAAATCTTGAAGAAATGGACAGATTTCTAGATACATATGATCATCCAAAACTGAACCGAGGATATTAATCACCTGACTAGATCTATAACACAAAATGAAATTGAAGCAGCAATCAAGAGTCTCCCCAAAAAGAAAAGTCCAGGACCTGATGGATTCTCTGCTGAATTCTATCAGACCTTTAAAGAACAACTGATTCCAACCCTCCTTAAACTGTTCCATGAAATAGAAAGGTACGGAAAACTGCCTAACACATTTTAAAACCTTTCTCCTTTTCTCTTTTCTTCAAAACCTTACTTCTTTTCTATTCTTTAAAGCCTTTCTTCTTTTCTATTCTTTAAAATCTCAGTCCTTAGACTTGCACTGTCCCATGTTTTCTTTAGTCTCTCTTAAAGTCTTGGTCCTCAGACTTGCACTGTCCCATGTTTCCTCTAATCTCTAGAATAACTCCTAAAGTCTCAGTTCTCAAGACTCACAGACACACAACAGCAGCAGCACCTGCAGCAGCCACACCTTGCAAACAGTCAACAGCCAGCCAATCAATCCCCAGCATCCTCCTTCAGTGAGTCTTTTATATACTGTCACAAACAAGGAAGTGGAGCAACAGTTCTGGGGAGGGGCATGACATTGTAACAGGAGAAATTGTTATTGCTTCTCTAAACATCTTAGGAAGAACAGCTATGCTGCATTTTGCCCTTGCCCTCTTCTGTGGCTGGGGCCATGCCAAACTCAGGTTGCAGATTTTTTGACACAGCTTCTCATAATCCACTCCTCACAAGAAACAAAGACAAAAACCACTCAGTCATCTGAATAGATGCAGAAAAACCCTTTGATAAGAATCAATACCACTTCATGATAAAAGCTTTAAGAAAACTAGGAATAGAAGGAATGTACCTCAACATTATTAAGGCTGTATTTGACAAACCTACAGCCAACATCATACTTAATGAAGAAAAACTGAAACCATTTCCCCTAAAATCAGGAATGAGACAAGGGTGCCCACTTTCCCCATTCCTATTCAACATAGTCCTGGAATTCCTACTTGGAGCAATAAGGCAACAAGAAGTAATAAAAGGAATACAAATAGCTAAAGAAACTCTCAAAATATCCCTATTTGCAGATGACATGATCCTATACCTCAAAGACCCAAAAAACTCTACCCAAAAACTCCTACACAACCATAAACAGCTTCAGCAATGTAGCAGGATACAAAATCAACTTAGGAAAATCAGTAACCTTTCTACACTCCAACAATGAACAAATTGAGAAAGAATATATGAAAACAATTCCATTTACAATAGCCTCAAAAAAATCAAATACCTAGGAGTAAACTTAACAAAGGATGTGAATGACCTCTACAAGGAGAACTACAAACCACTGAAGAAAGAGATTGAGGAAGACTATAGAAAGTGGAGAGATCTCCCATGTTCATGGATTGGTAGAACCAACATGTAAAAATGGCTATACTACCAAAAGCAATCTACATGTTCAATGCAACTCCCATCAATATCCCAATGATATTTATCACAGAGATTGAAAAATCTACCCAAAGTTCATTTGGAAACACAAGAGACCACAAATAGCCAAGGGAATACTCAGCAAAAAGAGCGATGCTGGAGGTATCACAATACCAGACTTAAAACTATATTACAGAGACATAGCAATAAAAACAGCATGGTACTGGCACAAAAACAGATATGAAGACCAGTGGAACAGAATAGAGGACCTGGATATGAATCCACACAGCTATGCCCACCTTATTTTTGACAAAGGCACCAAAAGTATATGATGGAGAATAGATAAAACTCTTCAACAAATATTGCTAGGAAAAGTGGTTATCTGCTTGCAGAAAACTGAAACTAGATCCATGCCTATCACCCTGTATTAGTATCAACTTGAAGTGGATTAAGTACCTTAATATCTGACCCAAAACTCTGAAGTTAGTACAGGAAAGAGCAGGGAATACTCTGGAAGCATCAGGTATAGGCAAAGACATCCTCAGTATAACTCCAGCACCTCAGCAACTAAGAGAAAGGATGGACAAATGGGACCATATGAAATTAAAAACCTTCTACACAACAAAAGAAATGGTCTCTTAAACTGAAGTGATCATCCACAGAGTGGGAGAAAATATTCGCTGGCTGTACATCGGACAAAGGACTGATAACCAGAATATACAGAGAGCTCAAAAAACTAAACTCCCCCAAAATCAATCAACCCATAAGGAAGGGGCAACTGAATGAAAGAGAACTTTTTCAAAGGAAGAAATCTAACTGGCCAAAAAACACATGGGAAAATGCTCACCATTCCTGGCCATAAAGGAAATGAAAATCAAAACCACACTAAGATTCCACCCCACTTCTGTTAGAATAGCTATCATCAAAAACACCACCAACAACAAATGCTGGCTAGGATGTAGGGGAAAAGGAACCCTCATACACTGCTGGTGGGAATGTAAGCTAGTACAACCACTTTGAAAAACAATATGGAGGCGTCTTAAAAAACTAGACATAGATCTGCTATATGATCCAGCAATATCACTCCTGGGGGATATACCCAAAGGAATGTGACTCAGGTTATTCCAAAGGCACCTGCACACCAATGTTTATTGCAGCACTATTCACAATAGCCAAGTTATGGAAACAGCCAAGATGCCCCACTACCAACAAATGGATTAAGAAAATGTGGTATTTATACACAATGGAATTTTACTCAGCCACAAAGGAGAATGAAATTTTGTCATTTGCAAGTAAATGGATGGAACTGGAGAATATCATCTTAAGTGAAGTTAGCCAGGCTCATAAGGCCAAAAATCACATGTTCTCCCTCATATGCAGACTTTAGACCTAAAACAAATGCAGTAATATTATTTGGACATGGGTCATAAGCTAAGGGGAGAACATGTACAGGAGGAATAGGGAAAGAGAAGGAAACCTAAAACTTGAAAGTGTTTGATGTGCCCACTGTAGAGGAGCAAATAAAGTAATCTTAAACTGGCACAGGCCACTATGGGAAGGGGACAAGGAAGTAGTGAAGAAGTCTGACAGAGATGAACCAATTCAGGTTGCAATACATATGTGCCTGAAAGCAATGCTAGTAATCTCTCTGTATAGCTATCTTTATCTCAAGCTAGCAAAAATGCTGTTTCTTTCTTTTTACCTCTTATGTTTTGTCTTCAACATAACTGGACAAGAGGGCAGAATAGTTCTGCCTGAAAGTGAGCGGGGTGGGGAGGAGGGGGCAGAGGGCAGGGGGGAGAGATGGCCCAAACAATGTATACACATATGAATAAATGAATGAATAATAAGAAATGTGATTTTAAAAGATCAAAAAGATGAAATGAATTCTAGCAATAAAAAAGTATTTAACCCCCACAAAAAAGTGTCTACAAAAGCAAATAATGAAACAAATGCAAGAAAGAAGAAAAAGTAAAATAAAAATTAAAACAAAATTTTTAAAAGGGAGGACAGATTTCTAGTCCTTTAAGAATGGCAAGGGAAAGGGCAGCAATGCAAAATCACAAACTCTGCTGACTAACTTTTCTTTTTCTAGCTACTTTGGCTGGGAGCTACCTGGCTTAAGCAGTCTGAGTGTTTCTGACTTTCCTTATTTTCTTTTGCGCTCACCTAAAGGGTAGCTGTTCCCCAGCCATTCCCAATGTATTTCCAGGAGATGCTAGTGATCAGAGTGTGTGGTACTAGTCCACAACCTTTTGAAATGCCCAGTATACTTAACTGTGTGAGCAGTCAAACTGGTACATCCACACCGTGGAATGCTACTACTTCCAAAATAGAATACTACTTCTTGCAACATCGTAAGGTGGATGGAAACCTCTTCTTCCAACAGCTGTAACAGTAGCCAGTGGTGTGGACTTGCCCCTGAGTACCATCAGGGTTGTGGTGGGTCTTGGTGGGGGAGTGTCCCACTAAGCCAAGTGGCCCAATGCCTCTTAATACATGAAGTGGCAGGAACAATGTGGCATGGGACAGTGAGTCTCATGTGCACTTCTGAGTGACAAAATTTTGATAGTTCACCAACACATGGCTGTTTTTATCACTCATTAGGAAATTCAACTCATATCGTATTATATTCAGTTTATTTTGGAATAGCTAGCCAATTAACAGTCATATTTAAATTTCATAACCTGACTAATTTTTTTAAATTAGTATTTTTTTCTTAATTACTTTTTCTTATATTAAGGAAAGAAACATAGTGGACAGGTTAAGGAATATGCTTTCAAAGCAAATCTTTACATTAACCTATGTTAGATTATGCAACTGACTTACATTCTCAACTGCTGCACAGGTAAGATCTAAATGTAATGTGCAAACTAACTTATTTTCTCTAAACTTCACTAATTCCAAACAATACAACAAAACATTAAAAGCTTCCAGTGCTCATCGTAAAAATTAGGTGGTTTTCTTTGATTTTTTCTTCTCTGCTTCTTCCTTTTCCTTTTCTATTTCATTTACTTGTAATTCAATTTCTTTGGCACTAAACATCTGAAAAATAGAAAAAAATTTAAAGAGTAGATTTCAAGGAGGTAAATATCTAAATATTTTCTATTTATAACTTTGCATTTTATAACTTTAAATTTACAATGAAATGTTTCAAAAGGTTCAAAAGCAACACACTTGTAATAATTGTGGGCAAAATAAGATCGCTAACATTTCCACTATCATTGTACTATAAAAGAAACCAGTGCAAAAGGTGATACATCCTATATCTGCATGGAACTCTGAAAACATTTTAATGAGCAAGTAACTCATCACTGCCCTCCTTCTACCTCACCCTACTGTGATAGGTTTATCTATTTTATCAGTTTATACAATAGTCGAAAGAGCTGGGTAAAGGTTTGCACTGCTTTATGACTCCTTCACTAAAAAAAGTTTGTATTTTTTAAGAAATCGCAATGCTATTTTTGATTTCTATTGCACCTCTCACAATTGGATCCAAGATCACATGATTGCTACTATAAGACTATTGAAGTTAAGAAATTTATATAGGGAACCTGAATTTAATGATCTTAAATAGGGAAAAAAGGTATCTAGAAGACTAGTAAAAGAATAATGAACCATGTGAGAAACCAAAATTTTAAAGATGTTAGAGAATTAAGGGATTTTAGCTATTAGTTCACCACCAGATTTGCATAAAAGGAAGCTGCTACTCATGAAGTTATTTGGCTAGAAATTGAAGAGGGATGAAAAATTAGTCTCTGACTCCTGTTTCAACTCCAGATTTCTTTCCATTTCACTCACAGGACAGGTCAGAAAATCTGTATTTGCACTCTTGGGGAATACCCAAAAGACTGTGACACAGGTTACTCCAGAGGCACCTGCACACCCATGTTTATTGCAGCACTATTCACAATAGCCAAGTTATGGAAACAGCCAAGATGCCCCACTACTGATGAATGGATCAAGAAAATGTGGTATCTATACACAATGGAATTTTATGCAGCCATGAAGAAGAATGAAATGTTATCATTCACTGGTAAATGGATGGAATTGGAGAACATCATTCTGAGTGAGGTTAGCCTGGCCCAAAAGACCAAAAATCATATGTTCTCCCTCATATGAGGACATTAGACCAAGGGCAAACACAACAAGGGAACTGGACTTTGAGCACATGATAAAAGCGAGAGCACACAAGGGAGGTGTGAGGATAGGTAAGACACCTAAAAAATTAGTTAGCATGTGTTGCCCTTAACGCACAGGGGTGAGAGTAGAGGTGGAGGGTCGGGAGGAACAACAGCAGATAGTCAAAAAGTGGTGGAGATTCTTTGATACAATGAAGGATAACAGTATATCAGACACCAGAAAGAAGCCCTGGCTGGAAGCATATCTTCATTTGAAAAGATCGAAAAGAAGGAAGATCTCAAAGACAGGAAGCGTAACTGCTCTGTGTGTGGTGTCAACAATGTATTTCCATAGGAAATATGCTAGACTGACTCCATACAGAGTAGGAGTTCCTACTCACAGAAACATGTCTTAAATGGGTAGACCTATATAGACATCTCAGCATATCTAAGTCTTCACAAAGAGACAGGCATTGACAACTGCTTGCAATAAGCACATACAAATTAGTGACTCTTAGCCTACAGAAGCAAAACAAGTTTCACAGTGCCAATGGGTGCAAATGGATCTCACAAAGTACAAATCCTCATTCTAATATTAACAATATTTTAACTTTTATCACAATATGCTATATTTTTTCCTCTTTGGTTAATGACTTACCTTCAAAGGTTGGTTTCTTCTTATTATAGCCAGTTCAATGTTTTTTCCACCAGACTGGACAACCTAGTGTAGAACAAGTATTCATCAGAACATTTCAGCTGGTTTGAGTGATAAGCTGCTAAGTGATAGCCTAGCATGCATGAAACCCTAGAGTTGGTCCCTAGCACCACAAAACAAATAAACACCCTACATCCGCCAATTTTGTGTTTAATAAACAAAGTGGATGAGAAAAAAGCCTATGCTTTTCTGAATGTGCTTTATTAGACACTTACTTCTAGCAGAGCTCTTATTGCTAGTTTTATGGCTTCATTGTCATTTGTTATAGCATCTTCTGTGTAATTCTTTTCCAGAAATTCTCGAACAGTTTTAGCACTTCGGCCTATTGCATTTGCCTTAAAAAATAAAATAATTATTAATGTCATTGCAATATGAATGAATTTATGGTTACTAAGTATATTTAGAATTTTGGGATTTACTCCAGTATTCCTTAGAAGAATTACAAGGCTAAAATATATAAATATGAAAATTTAGAAAGCATTTCAGAAACTCCATTTGGTTATGTCACGAGTAGTCCACACTGGTGACATCACTTTACTTTCAAACACACCGATGCTTTCTCCTGGTCAATGCTCTCTGCTAGCTTAATGGTTTCCAAGTCTATTATATCAAGAGAAGAATGAAACAGTTGGAACTCCAAAAGATGTGGAGAGGAAAGAAGGTATAACTTGGCAGTAAGGTGTAAAAGAAACAGAGAAAAAGAGACAGAAAAAAAAAAAGACATCAATGCCTGTAATCCCAACACTCAGTGGGCTAAGACAGGAAGACCTTGAGATTGACAGTTTGAGGCCAGCCTCAGCAACAAACTGAGACCTATCTCAAAAAATAAACAAAGAAAAGATATCAATGTCAATGTGAAAAAGAAAACTATGTATAAGCATAGAACTGAGCTTTATTTTCTTAGAACTTAAAGTATAGCAGTCTCCTAATTATTCATTGTCTTTTTCGACAAGAAGGGCTTCTATTCCATTCCGCATTTTCTTTGTTCTTTGAAAATTTTTCATCAGATGAAGGAAAGAGGCAAAAATAGATTTCTTGGTTTCATGGTTAAAAGTAGTTGGCAGTTTTTAGTTTAAATTCATATCCAAAAAGGAAGACAAAAAGTATCCAGATCATTACCTCATGATAATGACGGTAATGATGACAACTTATGCTAACAGAGTATTTATGTGCTGGGTACTTGTTAAGTGTTTTAAGAGTATTATCTCATTTAACCATCATGAAAATGATTAAATAGGTGTTACTATGAACACTAATACTTGGATGAAGAAAGGAGGCTCAGAAAGGCTAAAATGTTGCTCTGTGTTAACATTTTGGGCCAGATAGTTCTTTGCTATAGACTATTCCTCGGATTACAAGATATTTTAAAGCCTTTACTATAATTAGATACCAGAAGCAACCTCCACGCTGTTGTGACAACCAAACATGTCTCCAGAGATTGTAAACAATGTCTCTTATGGGTTCCCTGTTTGAAAACTACTGGCTCAAGTTATCTTGCCCAAGATCACTTAGACTGGGCTTTGGATCCAAGTGGTCTGATCAATAAGCCAAGCTTTAACCGTGCACATGCTGCCTCAAGCCCCTTTGTTACAATAATCTGCAGAGTGGAAAAAAATAGTAGAAAGGCCCATCCTCCCACTGGTGTTAAATCACAGGTTTCAGTTATAATTGTTTAGTACTGTGATTATAGGAAAAGGGTTTCAAAGCAGATTTTGGAAAGTGGGCATGAACTTTTAGTTCTACATGAGATTACACTGCTTTGCATAGCAGAACATTCTTGTTATTTCACATAACTTTTCTTATGCTATTATATTTCAGAGGATTAAAATAAGCAGCTGTGAAACTTTTAAACAAAACTCATGGCCTTGAAATGTCACTAAGATCATCGGTAAAACCTTCTGTCTCACATGACTTTGGGGGTCCACTTGCTTCTGGATTTGTTTTTTGGAGGGGTAAGGTTCCTCCCTCGTAAGAAAACAGTGGTTTATCTAAAAACCTCACTGGGCCCTTAAGGTCACCCTCTAAATTCCTCCTAACTTTCTGTCTGTGTTCTTTCATTGCTGTTGTCAAAATCTTTAACTCTTATAGCCAGCTGACTGGTTTTCTAAGATCTAGCCTGTTCTTTTTTTGTTTGTGTGTGGTTGTACTGTGGTTTGAACTCAGGACCTCAAGCCTGAGAGCAGGTACTCTACCACTTGAGCCACTCCACCAGCCCTTTTTTTGTGTTGGGTATTTTCAAGATAGGGTCTCAAGAATTATTTGCTCCATCTGGCTTTGAATTGTAATCCTCCCAATCTCTGCCTCCCAAGTAGCTAGGTTTACAATCATGAGCCACTGGCACCCAGCATCTAGCGTTTTCTTGACAGACTCATATCCTCACCCTCCTCTACCCGTCACCCACCCCAGCCTGCTTCAACAAATTCTGATAGTTTTGCATTTTTTTTGCCTACCTACCTACATAGATAGATGATAGTGTGTGTGTGTGTGTGTGTGTGTGTGTGTGTGTGTGTGTGTGTGTAAAAACTAGTAGCTGTCAACCTCAAAATCTATTATTCCTTTGTGACAGAACTACAGGCCCTGTGCCTGCTACAAGTATGTTATACAAGTGGAAGTCATTGGGTGGAACTTCAGGGAATCTTTGCTGCCTAGAATGTAACCATGTTGGATGGACATCTAGCACCCACCCTAAAGGCATAGGAAATATTAAGAATAAGAGAAAAAAACACAACAACAGCATCTTCAAACTTCTCCCTACGTGAGAAAATTCAACACTTATGTGTTAAACATTATTAAGTCTTTGTTGTTAGGAGCCAAAAAACAATGCCTCATTGGTATACTTCTGAGGAACCCTTGCCCATAACTTTCAGAAATGAAAACCTTATTCCTGCAGCTCCTCCAAGTGCTGGTAGCAGACAGCCATCAGTATTTAACTCTCTTTGGAGTTCCTTAATTTACTAGAGCTGCCTAACTCAAGGTCATGCATGTTTCCAGGGCAGCCCTTTCAATAACTGGCAGATGAAGAGCTATTAATGACCTGTCTCTTCACCCCAATTTGGAACAACTTTGAGGAGCCACCACAGATCTAAAGCTTGCCACTGGGTCACTTGAGGTTGTTATTGAGATATGCCCTGGACTTTCTCCCTCCGCTGATCCCAACAGCACTCCCCGATAGATGTCAAAAGTAATGATCTCTATCTTAGTTAGTTTTTCATGGACTTTAATTTACAATAATCTTTCAAAGTCTAGAAAGTATTTTGTCCTACTCTTTAATACCTGTGCTCTCTGCCAGTGATCATGTCTTACAAGACACATGAGAAAAATCAAGGGCGGGCCCCCTGGAATATTGGCTATCTTCGCATGAGGCAATGTGACTCTAAAAAGGACCTGACTGAAAAGGATCTGATATCAGCTGACAGGTTCAAAGCTGCTTTTCCCATTTGAAGGCTCACTAACTTCCTCAGTAAATCTTGAGTATGCTCTCCCATACTAAGAAAAAGAAATGTGGAAATGAAAAAGAAGATTTATTCATAATAAATAAAAATAATAGTAATTCCCATTATCCTTGAAAGAGAAACAACAGAAAGAAAAATAAACCAAGTATTTTCAAAACAATGAATTGGACGATTTATCCTTCAAAGTCTTTTTTTTTTTTTTATGGCAGCAGTTTCCAAAGTGGATTCCACAGACTACAAGAAAGAGAGAGGGAGAGGGAGAAAGGATCTATGAGAAAAGGGTTCTAAGTGTAAGTAATTTGGGACCACTGTTTTACCTGCATTTAAAAGATATACAATGCTTTTTAGAAGACCAAAAATTATTTTAGTAATGAAACATAATAAAGTTCTTTATAGAGAAACACCTACAATCACTTAGCTAGAGAGTACGTTTACTTTATACCTTTTAACATCAGAAGAAAAACACTTTGAGATACACACATATTAACTTTGTTGCCATTTTTAAGCATTATGGCCTATTTGGAAGACAGCAAAATTGGCCCCCAAATCATTAATACTGTTAGTCATGTGGGTCTCCTGATAAGAGTTGGTATAGAAAACATTTTAAATTAAGCAACCACTTCATTTACACACACAGTATATTAGATACTGTTTTTCATCAATATTCATTATGAGTTAATTTATTTTAAGACTTTAAAATGCAACCTTTTAAAGCCTTGAATATAAATGAATGCTAATGGCCACATTACACCTCACAAATCTATAAGCTATACCATAAAGGAATGAAAGCAGATTTTTTTTATAATCGTGTACAACTTCTTAGATAACATATTTAAGTACCTATATTTCAGAATTACTAAGAAAGAGCATACTCAATTTCTCCATTACTATAAAAATCATCTTGAAAAATCAATAAGCAGGATTACGGTAAAAGGTATTTAGAATTTCATGATCTAAAGGATATATTATGTTTCAATCATAAAGTACATGTCTAGTGTTTGCTGTAAAACAAATATTGAATGCTTAAGACACAAATTTCCCCTACTAAGTTTTTACTTAAAAAGAAATACTTAACTTTTTTTTATGGTGATACTGGGGTCTGAACTCAGGGATTCATACTTGATAGGCAGGAACTCTACTACTTGACCCAATACCTCCAGTCCTTTAGTGTTTTGGGGGAGGACTCAAGGTTTTGTACTTGCAAAGCAGATATTCTACTGCTTGTGACACACCTCCAACCCAGTTTGCTGTGGTTATTTTGGAGATGGAGTCTGGAGAACCAATTGCTAGGGTTGGCCTCGGATCACGATCTTTCTGATCTCAGCCTCCTAAGTAGCTAGGATTACAGGCTTGAGCCACTGGCTCCTTGGAAATATTTTTTTAATAAAAGTTGCAAATGCTTCAAAAGTTCAAAGGGAGAGAATATTTCCAGCTGAGAAGCAAGTAAATAATATTATATACATTCATTTTTATTATTTATTTACTAAGTAAATGCCCATCTTGTACATAAGGTTCTGGTGTTTCATTAACATAAAAATCAGACAAAAATCCCTGCGCTTGTGGAGTTTAATGTCCAAAGGGGAATGGACAGGTGACAAACAAGGGCATACTATGTAAGTAGACAGTATGTTAGTGGAACAGAGAAAACAAAGGCAGCCAAGGGGAGAAAGGGCATTGGGAGTAGGCCGTGATGCTAAGAAAGATGCTGAGGAGGGGATTCCTCAGAGGAAGGATGGCAGCCATGAAGACATCTGTGAGAAGAAAGCTTAGCATAGAGGGAAGAATATGGGAAGAACAAAAGCCTGAGGAGTGCACATGTCTGGCCCAGGAAGTAATGGCACCAATATGGCTGAGCAGGAAAACAAGAGAGTTAGCAAGGTGAGGGTAGAGAGCAAAAGGGGGATGGTGGTGAATAAACAAAGATTTCTAAAAGTAAAGGCTTTGAAATTTATTCTGAGTTACAAAGGAGGCAAGGAGAGTTTTTGAAAAAAGAGGTGACCTGATCTGACTTATTTTTTTGACAGAATTGCCCTGTTGATAATTTGACTGCACATTCTTCCTGGAATGCATGATTCTGAGCACTCTTGACATCACTGTTCCTTAGGACAGTGTAAGAAGCAAACAACTTGAAGGAAGAGGTATATAAAAGTGTTTGATTCCCCAAGGTAAGGGTTTCATGGCTACTAGGATAACATGCTGTATCCATCTGGGTTTGTGTGTTCGGTCCTCAGGGCATTTGGAGGCATGGGAATTGGCACCATCATGAAGCTCATGGTGCTTGCTGTGGTGAGCTTGGTGAGATGCTAGGTGGAAGCAATGGGACATCAACCAAGATTTTTTGTGTCTTTAAGATGAAAGATATGAGAGTACTTTTAGATTGATTTCTTATTAAATAATAGACTGGCTTCCCATTCAGTCTCCAAGAAAGATTATTCCTATAGATAGTGTATGTATAGAACTCTATATTCAGAAACCTTCTTCTATAAGGTCTGTATCTACTTGCTACAGATACATACACCAATGTCAGTGATCAGAAGTTACAGCCTGTGATCTAGTTCCCTGTTTTTGTAAATAAAATATTATTAGTACATGGCCACACTCATTCAGAAATAGCCAATATTTGACTATTAGTTACAACGAGAACTACCAGCAAGGCTAAAAAATTTACCATTTGGCTCTTTTAAAAAGAAGTTTGCTGATTCTTGCTACAGATTAGCAGTTTAAACTCTTAAAAACTACTGAGAACTCTAAAACATTTTTATTTGAGTTATACCTGTTGGTATTTGCTAAGTTATTGGTCCTTGGACCCTGAGATGGTTAATCTTGATTGTAAAGTTGATTGGATTAAGAAACACCTAGGAGATAAGTAAAGCACACCTCTGGGTGTATCTGTCAGGGCATTTTCAGAGACATTGACATCATGAGAGCTCTGACCTAATCAATGGTTTAATCCATTGAAGGATTCAAGTTTTGAGCTGGTGGAGTGGCTCAAGCATAAAAGTCTGCCTAGCAAGCATGAGGCCCCCAGTTCAAACCCCAGTACCAAAAAAAATGAATGAATAAATAAATCAAAGAATATCTGGTCTCAAAACTTGACTAGACTATTGAGAGGTGGTAGAACAGTGAACACTGGGGCCTGTTGGAGAAAGTGGGTTATGGGATGTGTCCTTGGAGGCTAGATATTCTGGGCCTCTGCTCTGCTTCCTCTCTGCCATGATGGAAGCTACTCTCCCATGCCTTCCCTCCTTGATGGACTGAAACCTCTGAAACTGTGAGCTAAAATAAATCCTTCCTCCCTTAAGTTGTTTGTGTCACACATTTGGTCACAGCGACTATAAAACTAATACAGGCCCCTAGGAAAGGGTCTGTTTTACAGGGTTGCCTATGCAGCTAGTAATCTTGAGACAGGTAATGTCTTTTTTGTTGTTGTTAATAAACAGCAAGCTAGCTTACTGTTTGCTATAAATACAGCTGATTCTCTCTATGCTGAGTATTCCTCAGCCATGAAGCACATCAATGTAGTACACAACATTCATCCAGAGCATATAACATCAACCCTGTGGAACTTGAAGACAATGAAAATCTATAGTGATCCCTATGCCCCTTGCTGTGCCGTGAGTAATAAAAATCCTTTGTTTCTGACCAGGAGGTCTTGTGTCTTCTGTTTGCATCCATGAAACAGTAGCAAGCTAATTTATTATCATGTAAATACTACAGTGTAAAATCAAATCCAAGCTCAATAATTAGAAATGAAAACAGAGAAAGTTTTAAAATATTTAATTCATTTAAAAACAACAAACCCATTACATTTGTTGTATTAGTCTGCTTTGTTGCCATAACAAAATACACTGAGTAGGTGGCTTAAACATAGCTGAAACATAGTTGTGGAGTCTTGAAGCCTAAGTTCACAGTGCTGGCAATATCGGTTTGCAGTAGGACACTCTTCACAGTTGCAGACAGCTCCTTTCTCACTGTGTCCTCACATGGCCTCTCTTCTGTGTGTGCCCACGTACACGGAACAGAGGAGGACTTGGTGCCTCTTCCTCTTCTTATAAGGACAGCAACATAATGGCTCTACCTTTACAACCTCATTTCACCTTAATTTGCTCTCTAAAGACTTGCTTCCAAATTCAGTCACACTGAGTGCTAGGATTTCAACTTATAAATATTGGGGGTGTAATTTATATTAACATATTAATATAAATAACATGCTTGGATGAAAAATTTGTATTTTCCAAAGCAAAAAAGTAACTTTATTAGAAAAGTGGCACTGTTTTATATATTTTTAAATAACTTTACTATCTGGTATCATAAGAAAAAAAAAGCAGGTTTCTGTCTGCTTTGTGATGGAACAATAATGTCACCATTTGTAAATCAGCAGCCATTTTGTCCTCAGGCCTCACTTGAGAAATGGGGCCATTCCCAATAACAGCACCACACTTAAACAGAAATTCCCATGCTCCAAGATAAGCTCCACCCCTACTGGAGACTCCCTCACATGCGCTAACTTCCTTAACCTCCCTCTTCTATAAAAGCCATGCCTGGCCCAGAGTCTGGGCTGCACCATCTTTCCCCAGCCAGCCTGGCAGTTCGGGCCTGCCATTAAACTTTGACTCTTGGATGCGAGATTTTTCTCATGAGCTTTCTTTGTGGACAGCATTTTTCCTAACATTTTGGTGCCAAAACCTGGGATTCGGGGTGCGCTCCTGGCACTGACCTTGCTTTCCCAGCCTCTGCCACCCCATCCCGCTCTCTCTCTCTCTCTCTCTCTCAACTCCTATTCCCTTCCTCCTGGATCTGAGCTGCTTTGCCAGAGCTCTCATCCTAGAAGACACCCTCACAGCTCTCAGGGTATTTCCTCTGCCCCAATGCCTCTAACTGCCATCCACCACCGGCCAATCCTCCCTCAAGGTCCTCTCTTGGTGAGTCCTCCTAACACACAGAGCCGTGATCTCTTTCTCATTTCCTCGAAATCCTAGCGCTAGGTCTCGGCTCACTCTCTTCCCTGGGGACCGGGTCCCCTAGGACTATGGACCTCCGTGATGAAGATGTTCCTCCCGGCTATCCCACATCTACTCTCTCCTGAGGAACCAGTATTTCAGGGACGCCTGCCATATTCTTTCGTCAGTTCAGGCCTCACCATGGAGATTGGACTGTCCCAAACTCCTTCAGACTCCCCACTGGGATGTCTCCTAGCCAATCATGGGCCCCTTTGCCTAATGCCTGATGTTAAGCCAGGAAAGCTCATTTTTCTCTGTAATCAGGCATGGCCCCAATACCCATTAGACAATGTCTCCAAATGGCCACTTAATGGCACTTTCAATCCCAGTATTTTAAGGGATTTATACAATTTCTGTGAGCGTGCAGGTAACTGGAAGGAAATACCCTACACCCAATCCTTTTTCTATCTCCACACCAATCCCTCCCTCTGTACTTCCTGTTCCTCTGTGCAGGTTCCATTAGCCTCTAAACCAGCTTCCAAACAAACCAAATCCTATCCTGGACCTCCTCCTTCCCCATGTAAGCAGACTTCTTGCGCTGCTCACTCTGCCTGTCTCTTGCTATCTTCCTGAGGGACTTTCCCGTCATGGTGTCAAGCCACTCCTTGCCAACTCTGGCCTCAAGGTGATTCCAGCTCTGGGGGAGCTCATGCTCCCTCCCTGTGGGCTGACATCAAGCCCGGGGTTTATTCAGGTATGCCTCATGCTACGTTGGGGGAGTCCTGATTGATTATGGCATCTGACAACTGCTTCTCTTTTCCCCCCTATCTAATGCCCCTTTTTCCTGAGACAGTGACCAGAGAGTGGAGGTTTTGTGTTGCTGAAAGTGTTCCAGTACCAGTCAATGGGAGTGCCCTAGAGGCACAGGTGATAGCTAATCCCTCAGGCATGTGTCATGCCTCCAGGCTCTGCCTTCCCCTCCCTTACCTAAGATGTTGGGACACCTTTTCTGCTTCTTCCATGGTCTCACCACATGTCCTTAGTCTCTGTCTGCCTTCCTCTCCCTAGGCTTACTGGGACCCTGCCTCCCATGAAAAGCTTGTAGCATGGCACCTTATGACTTAAGTTATTCCAACTAGTTTGCCAGGTCTCTCAGTCTAAAGTAACTTTAAATCAGCTGCTAGGCACCCAGTGAGGCAAAAGTGCTTACAAAAAACTGCAGCTGCCATGCTAACGCCCTAACTCCGCCCCCCACAAGGGGAGGAGGGAAAGCAAATAGTCACACTCATGCACAGCAGGAACGCCTGCCATAGCTAAAAGAATCCATAGGCCAACCCAACACACATCCTAGGCTGCCAGCCACACATGGCAGTGGCTGTGGCCCACCACCACTTCCCCTAGAATAAACGCATGCAGAGTACACAGGAAGGGGTGGGGGGGCAACAGGCCGTAGGATCAGGCCTAGGCAGTCAGGCTCGTTTGTTCCGGGTGTGTGTGGAGGGGGTTGGTGCCTTGCGCACGCCCTGCTCCTAGCTCCACCTCACACAGTGGGGCACGGGACCCAGCCCTTGTAAGTCAATTGTTAGCTCAAGGTTATAATCCCAGAAATAGCAAAATGGACTTTACTGTGATCTTTAAATTTCTCATTTAAAATTTTCTATACTTTCAGCCTCAGCATAAAATTTTCCCTCCAAATATTAACACTAGTTGTCCCATATGGTACTGTTATTGGCCCGGGATGCCCTCTGAATGCCCTTCTCTAACTTTACAGACTATTTATTCCTTTGTTAAAAAGGTAGCCTTTATTAAAGAGCCTGCCTACTGTTAGCTAAAAGGCATGATCCTAGTATTTTGTTCTTCCTAGATGGGACCTCCATCTTCCAGTCTTCTGGCTTGTAGATGTTGGAAGCTTTGTACTGAGGCCTGGCCTCAGTATGCCTTGGGTGACCAAGAGAAGTGGCCTTCACAGGGTTCCTTAAATTACAATACCATACTCCAATTAGAACTTTTAAAAGGGAAAAAAGTGAACTGAGGTCCCCTATACAAATTTTCTGTCATCTCTGAGACCACTCAGATTGGCTCCATAATTGCTATTTAGATACTCAAACACCCTCTGCCCTACCTTCTAAGTCACCCTAATATTCAGAACCTCCAAATGGGTGCTTCCCTCTTCAACAGGTAATGGTAGGAAGAGGGCAAATCTTATGTCCCCTTCCAGTTATCAGATCTAAGGGAAATTAACAGACATCTGTGACAGCTATACTGATGCCCAGACAAATACATTCAAGCCTTTATCTCTGTGATCCAAACCTTTGAATTGGCATGAAAGGATATTATGCTTCTACTAGACCAGACTCTTTTCTCATTAGAAAAGCAATGGGTTCTGGCCCAGGCCACCTCAGGTTGGAAATGACTACCATTTACAATGAGCCCCAATACTAGTGGCACCTAGAAATGTGGGGATAAATGTGTCTACCTACAGGGGCTCAAGCAGTCCCCTTGACAGATCCACACCAAAAGGGGCTGAAGATATGGCTGAAGTTGTAAAGTGTCACTATGCAGGCATAAAGTCCTGAGTTCAAGCCCCAGTACAGCAAAAGGAAAGAGAAAAAAAATATTTGGGGATAAGGATGTAGCTCAGTGGGAGAATGTCTGCCCAGCATGTGCAAGGACCTGGGTTCAATTCCCCAGCATTGCTAAATCAAAAAAAAAAAATGATAAGGAAGATAAGTGGTATTAATGTCACTTCAACCATCTTATAGTGGAAGAAAGTAGTTTAACCTAGACCAGATCCTCATTCTTCAGGTGAGGAAACTGAGGCCCAGAATGGTTCAGAGACCTGCTCTCCAGAGTGTCAGGTGTCAATATGAAATAACAACTTTGCATTATAGCAACACTCTGAAGAAAATCCCCTTACCTTTCTGCAGCATCTTGAGGATGCTATCAGAAAGCATACCACGGTGGACCCAGAGTCACAGGTGAGAGAGGTTCTCCTCAAAGATAAATTTCTAACAGTCAGCCCCAGATATTTGTAGAAAACTCAGTCTGCGGCTGAAGGAGAAAAGTCACTGGATCAACTAATACAACTAGCCATGTCTGTATACTATAACCAGGACACTACTAACAGAAAGATAAGAGACATCATGACTTCATTGCTGCCCCCACCTGACTGGGGCCTGTATCCTGAACTTGCTACCATGGTGGACAAGAGGGGCATTTCTGCAGAGAATGCTTAAGGGGGACAGCCTGGGAGACTGCCCTGTCCCCAACCGGGACCCAGCCCTCTCTGCAAAGGTAACCACTGGAAGCCTAAGTGCCCCTGCATCCAGATGGAAGGTGAGGTGCCACCTCCTATGGATTGATGGATCCTGGCCCCCTGTCCACACTCCACTTCTTGGCTCGATGTTGAAGAGCCTTTTGGTAGCCATTATGGCAGAAAAACAAAATGTCATTTTCCTCCTAGACAGTGGAGCTCATTTCTCTGTCTTATCTTTCTCTCCAGTTCCCCAGTCCAATGACAAAAGTTATCGTTCAGGGCAAATCTGGCCAGCCCCTAGAGAGCTAATTTATCCGGCCTCTGGCCTGCTCTTGGGGAGACCTCCTCTTCTGTCATTCTTTCCTCATAGTTCCTGAAACTCCAGTGCTCCTGCTGGGATGGGATTTACTGTCTCAACTAAAAGCTCAAATCCTCCTCCCCCCAGGCTATTTCTGCTGCTCCCCTCCTTCAGGAACAAATAGATTCCACAGTGTGTACTGATGAGATGAATGTAGGGTGAGCCAGGACGGCCCTCCCTATTCAATAAGACTCAAAATCCCTCACAGTTTCCACACCCAAAAACAATATCCCCTCAAGCCTGAGGGACAATGAGGCCTTATGCCTATCATAAATTCCTTAAAACAAGGGCTACTAATTAGTTGCTTCAGCCCCTATAATAAATTCAAAATTCTTCTACAAGTTAATTTTAAAATACAAGTTACAAAGTAAACAACTGGAAAGGATAAAGATAGGTAGTGAATGTATTTTTTGAGAAGTTAAAGGAAAAAGGAATGTTTTTGGATGAGAAAGGATTTTGTAAAGAAGGGTTTGTCCTAAAGATTGTTTCAAATAGGAGGGATAAAGACAAGCCATCAAAGGGTTTAATATGTTATATAAAGGTTTGAATAAGTTTTAAAAGTATATAATAAAAGCCTTTGGTGTGTGATAAAGTTAAAGTTGACTATAATCTAAGGGTTGCCTAAAAGATTTTTAGGGTCATATCAAACTAAAATCAAATTCTCTATGTCTATAAAATAACAAGATTATCTTAATATTGTTCCACTCTGAGTAACATCTACAAAAAACTGTTACAGAGAAAGATTTTATCAACAAAATTATTTGTGTTTTCTGCTGATCTTGTCAAGCTTTAAGTACTACTAAATCAGAGTTCATTTACACATTTGCCCATGTGTCTTAAATGACCACCTTGTAACAGTGTTGTGTCTATACTTTATCTAAATATGGTACAAACATTTACAAAGTTATATAAAAAATAAGCTAGAGCTCTCTTTTATCCAAGAATGTTACATTTAAATCCTGGCAGCCCCTGCCTCCCACAGGTCACCTACCTAGGTGTAGCCTTAAAGGGACAGACTCACTCCCTAAGTCATGAGTGCATCAACCCAATCTTCTGTTTCTCTCTCCCCCATACCATAAAGCAGCTTAGAGCTTTCTTGGGAGTTACAGGATTTTGCAGAATTTAGATCCCTAGATATGCAGTCCCTTAGCAGACACCTTTTATGTTCCTTCTAATAAACTTTCCTCCAACAGACCCTGCTCCTCTGGCTGACTATCTACTTTATCTTAACCTTTTCAGAGAACATGCAGACCAGATCCTGCCCCACCCCATAACAATTTCTGTTAAACCAGGGGATCTTGTTCTCCTAAAGAATCTTCAACCCTCTCCATTGGGACTTCAGTGGACTGGCCCTCATCTGGTTATTCTCACAACACCTGCTGCTGTCAAGCTCAATGGGATCCCCCAGTGGTGGCACCTCTCAACGAACAGTTAGAAAAACAGAGAAGGGAGTTGGAGGACTCTTGGAATCCTCCAAGGAACAACATTTTTTACAGTGATTCTCCTGGCCAATGCCCATCCTAATGCCTATGTTTCTTGCTCTCCTATTCTTAAGCTTCCTCCCTTATCATACTGCATGTCTGCTATTGCTAATCAAAAATTTAACCAGTTGTACCTCCAGGGATATCAACCTCTCCAAAACCGTCCGGAGGACTGCTATGAGGGCCCCCACCAGGATGCAAGAGTCTGAGGATCTCGCCCCATACAGTGCCCCATGCCAGCAGGAAGCAGCTAAAAGACTGACGCTTTATCCTAATTCCCAATCCTCAGCCTCTATCCTCATCATTATTAAAGAAAAAGTTGGGGAATGATAAGAGTAATAATGTCACCATTTGTAAATCGGCAGCCATTGTATCCTCAGGCCTCACTTGAGGAATGGAGCCATTCCCAGTAACAGCCCCCACCTTAAACAGAAATTCCCTCACTCCAAGACAAGCTCCACCCCTACTGGAGACTCCCACACATGCGCTAACTTCCTTAACCTCCCTCTTCTATAAAAGCCACACCTGGCCCAGAGTCTGGGCTGCGCCATCTTTCCCCAGCCAGCCTGGCAGTTCAGGCCTGCCATTAAACTTTGCTCTTGGATGTGAGACTTTTCTCATGAGCTTTCTTTGTGAGTAGTGTTTTTCCTAACACTTTGAATTCTTTATTTTGCAATATTGTTATTTTGGTTTGAATATGCAAATATGTAGTTAGGAAAAGGAGGAATAACCTAATGTCCCTCTGAGAAAAGTGTTAATATGCCATTCAGCAGGTGGTAGCTTCTAAAAAATTAATTGCAACTTGGAATCTGCAACCACACAAGGGAATCTTTTCTACTTTGTTGTACTAACACCTCTTGGCTTATTTTTATTTTAAATGAATTAAAAAGTAAAATTTCTTAGGCATGCATGGTGGAGATACCTGCAATCCCAGTACCTGGTAGACTAAGACAGGAGAATCGTGTAGCCAGTCTGGGCTACACAGTGAGTGCCTGTCTCATTTCTTCTAATTTAATTTCTCAGTTATGATCTCTGCTAGTCAACAGGCACTGATGGGAACCCTACATGACATTTGCACTGATGGATCTTTTACATCAGAAGAATGTGCAATTCTACGCTTTGGTCCCCTGGAAAATGCTGGCTTACTGAATTATGTAGATCTTCCAAGTGTTGACCCACCTGATTTCTAAAACATCAAATAATTATGTCCATTAATTTCACCACCAGTCTCATCAAACAGTGTAAAACTGTCAAGCACAAATATATTTTATGGGCAACAAATACACCCAGGTGTTTCTTTAAAACAATAGGTTCAGGGTTTTTTTCTGTTTGGTTGGTTTGGTTTGATTTCGTTTTTTTTGCGGTACTGAACTTAGGGCCTTATGCTTGCTAGGCAAGGGATCTACCACTTAAGCCACACCCCAAGTCCTTTTTGCTTAATTTATTTTTCAGATAGAAAAGGCCAACCTTGGACCATGATCCTCCTATGTGCATCTCTTGTTTAACTGGGAATATAGCTGTACACCACAACGCTAAAATTGTTTTTTGAGATGGGGGGTCTAGCAAACTTTTGTGCCTGGGCTGGCTCAAATTACAAACCATAATTCTTGCATCTCTACCTCCTGTGTAGCTGTTTGTTCCCTCCTGATCAGACTCAAGTACTGCACACATTTTTTTAATGTTAAATTTGCAGACATAACATTTTATCTCTAAGTACTTCAGCAACTTCCCTGTTAACTTAAGATTATATGACCACATTATATTTATCACACTCCAGACATGTCACATTATTTTAATTTAGCATGCACTCTATATTTAAGTACTGCTGCTGGTCTCTTAAATGTCCTTTGTGGTTTTTTTCCCCATCCAGAATCCAATCAGTGATCAAGGACTGCATTAGTCTCTTTGGATTCCTATAAACTGGAGAATCCCCCTGCCTTTTTTTTTCTTTCAATAACATAAACATTTTTTAAATGTCTTGTATAATATTCCACATTGTGAATTTATCTGATTTTTCCCTTCTGATCAGACTCAGGTTAAATCTAATGGCACAGATACTGCAAACGTGATGCTATTTCTTTTCCATAGCATCACATCAGGAGGCACTCTTAGCCACTATAGGAGATGGTGGTATCCACCAGAATGGTTCCTTTCTCCTTTGTGATTAATAATATGTGTGGCCACGTAAATATCTTTTTCCCAGACATCTTTTTCCTCAAATCAGGCTTTCATAACACCATTCCATCCAAGCTGTTCTTGTCAAGGTTACCAATGACCTACAGGTTGCCAAATCCAGTCATTTCCCAGTCCTCTTCTTAGTTGTCCCATCAGTGACATTGACTCATGAATCCTGTTTTCACTTGGGATTCAATATTCTGCTCTTCTAATACACAAAAATTATGCTAATATTATGTTACTATTATGCTACTCCCAATACACAAAAACCTCAAAATGGCTTTCTATATCTTTTCTTTAAAATCCTAAATCTTATCCATGGTCTTCAAACATGTAAGATCTAGCCCCTCTTCCCTCTGTTACTTCATTTCTCATCTCTACCTTGTTGACTTGCTGTAGCTGGTACATGCTGCAGCATGGAGCTGTAGCTCTGGATGTATCCACCTCCTTAAAAATTCACACATACAGGACATGCAGTGGCCTTGGGAATTTGCCTTTCTGTCCCCTGTGTGGAATACCATAGCAAAGCACAGCCTGGTTTGCTCCCTCACTTTCTTCAGGTCTCTGTGCAAATGCCACCTCTCCAAAAGAGCCTCCTTGACCACTGTGTATCTATGAGTTACTTTCTATCCTCCTACCTTTGTTCTCTTTTCCCCCACAGCCCATGCATTTAAATATACTATACACCACCTGCAATACTATGAACTTTTACATTGTCTGTTTCTCTCTCTTACTTTATTCATAGGGGAAGGTATTTTTTCTATAATTAAAGCAGTACTTGATATGTAACAAGAATTTTGCAGTGGGCCCTGGAAGCTCATGCCTATAATCTTAGCTACTTGGGAAGCTGACATTGGGAGATCACAAGACCTCATCTCAAGGAAAAGAAAATCTCTGCATTTACAGACTGAATAGATGTTAAATGATGAATTATTTCTCCTCCTCCTCCTCCTCGTCCCCTCCCCCCCCCTCCTTGTCCTCCTCCTTCTCCTCCTTCTTAACTAGGACTGGGGTCTGAACTGAGGGCTTCATGCTTGCAAAGCAGGCACTCTATTGCTTAAACCAACCTCCAGTTTATTTTGCGTAGCTTATTTTGAAGATGAGGATCTGTTTCCCCAGGCTTGTCTTGAACTGCCATCCTCCCAATCTCAGCCTCCCAAGTATCTAAGATTACATGCGTAAACCACTGGTGCCTGCCTTGAATGATAAATTCTTTATATATAACATTCAGTGGTGAATGATCTTTGTAAATTCTGCCTTTCAGTTAATATCCCTAAGTACAGAAGTATCAATTTGTATGCTTATTGCTATAAGATTCCTTTTGGGATTATTTCTGGCTTGTTCAGGTTTTCTCTTTGTGAGTAAAGTAACACATTTAAAAATGTCAGTAGGCTGGACACGATGGTGTACAAGTGTAATCCCAGGTGCCCCAGAGGCTGAGGCAGGATGGTTTGCAAATTCAAGATCAGCCAGGCAATCTAGAGAGACACTGCTGAAAATAGAGTAAAAAAGGAATGGGGAGTTCCCCCAGTGGTAAAGAGTGAGCTAGTTTCTGCAAGCCCTTGGGTTTCACACGCAGCCGCACAAACCAAACAAGATAATGGTCACTCAGGCATTGTACGTGTTTTTAACAGGACAGTTTCAGTTCCTGTAATTGGCCAAACCCCAGAACCTGCTACTCCAGGTAAAAGATATTTTGTTCTAATTGAAGCACAGAGAGATGAATAATGTATAATCTCACTGAAATGTAGAATGTAAAAATAATGAATTCATAGAAGCAGAGAAAACAGTGGTTACCAGGGTCTGGTGGAGGGAGGGGAAAGGGAAGTTGTTGGTTAAAGGGTACAATGTTTCAGTTAGGAGAAATAAGTTCTGGAGATTTATTGTACAGCGTGGTGATTACAGTTACTATATTGTGTGCTTGAAAACTGGTTAAACAAAATAGACTTCAAATGTTTGCATTACAAAAAGAGGTCTGTGTGCTGATGGATGTATTAATTACTTTGGTTCAATTATTCCACAATGTATGCATCTATGAAAACATCACATTATACCATAAATATATACAATTTCTCACTTGCCAATTAAAGCTATTTCTCAACAAGAAAATTTGCAAAGAAAACAATCTAAAATGGCTTGCCCCTACTGGAAGAGAAACCTATTCCACATATAAATTTCCTACGTATCCCAAGAGCTTCTCATGGCTTTTCCACCTGTGGACTTACTGAATGACTTCAGTATTAAACACCATAGTTTCCCACAACACGCTGCTTCTGAGGGAGAAATCTGTTGTGAGGAAAGGTGAAATGGGCATATGCCAAGGGGATTCACAGCCTATCATGTTCTATGTCACCCTG